>NC_056629.2:101106675-101221675 GCF_002870075.4 Lactuca sativa
GTGGATATAGAAAAAGAAGAGGTAAGTTAGTGTGACTTCTGGAATCAATTAAGGGGTCATCGAGGAGAGGGACACTGTGATGATGGAGGTAAAGACAGTAACAATAAGTTTTACTTATTTAGATAATAAAGTGAATAAAAGAAATAAAATCATACTATACTTAAAAATGAGATATTTTTCCATGAACCTCATGTATATGAAACCCCTACAAAAATTTGCAAACACCTCATGCATTTGAAACCTCCTATTTTATTGAATAACACTTAAAAGTCTCTTAATAATGATTAACAATTCAAAGGTTTTATAACTTATATAATATATTTAATAAACATTTAATGGATAGTCTACTATAAAAATGTCAATCTCTTTGAGTAGACAGACAAATACAAATCACATACAAAATTCACAGAGAAAATAAGTTTAAAGTTTTTTGTGTTGGTTTGAGGGCTTTGGACCATTTTTCGAGCCATGTTATTATGTTGAAGTTTTTAATTTGTAAGTTTGTTATATACTAATTCTTTTTTTATATATTTTTTGTTTAAGTATTCTTTTAAGAATATCATTGTATGTTGTGGTTGAAATTTTAATGTAAGTTAGATTAGATTCATGTTATCGATCATATATTACGGAAGGTGATATATATATATATATATATATATATATATAAAATAATAATAATTAATTAATTAACTATTGTATACATGTTTGTATGTTCGTGTTGCTTCAAAGCAATAACTAATTAAAATATGTCATATTATCCATATGAGTTAGGTTCAAATGTTTTCAACAAGTATTGTGTGCATATATGGACCAATCAGAATTGAGCACAAATTAAATTTTTAAATAAATCAATAAGGGTAAGTTAGTAATATTACATGTCTATTAAATAAATTCCAAAATTAAAATCAAATCAAATCCCTATAAAATTGCAATCAGTTTTTTAAACCCTACAAAAACCGTTGTCGACGTCGGTATTAGGCCTTGTGTCTTTTCTTTTGGAGCAGATCAATTTGCCGAGAGGAGCAGAGATTATAATACCAATGTGAACAGGTTCTTCAACTTGTTCTACATCTATGTGACATTGGGGGTAATTATGCCATTTACTGTTGTAGTCTACATTCAAATGGAACTTGGATGAGGTTCTGCCTTTGGTGCTTTAGCTGTAGCCATGTCAATCTCCAACATAGTATTCTTTGTTGGTAATCCATTATACCGACACCGGTTTCCTGGGGGTAGTGCTCTCACTCTTGTTGCTCAAGTCCTCGTTGCTGATTTCCGGAAATGAAATGCTTCATTTGATAGTAGCGAATATGTTGGACTATATGAGCTTCAGGGGAGAGATCTGCCATCAAAAGCAGCGGCAAGATAGCTCTTACAGATGATTTCAGATAAGGATCTTTTCCCCCTCTAAACATGCACATGATATCCATCCATAACATATATAGGAGGAATCTTGTGTAGATATTTGGACAAAGCAGCTCTTAGACTGAAAGAAGACGGGACAAATATGAGTCTTTGGTACCTTCGTTGACATCAATCACGATAGTAATAGCAGGTAGGTTTTTTCCTACTTTTTTTTTATTTCAGAAATTATGTTTTGTTTTTCTCCCTTTCCCATTATTTCATGAATCTTTCTCATGCTTTCGGTGCAATTTCTGGTGTTGTGAAGGTGTTTGGTGTTTAATACAACCTGTTGAAGGTGTTTGACATTATATTTCAAGGTAAAGCTATGTCAATTGGATAATGCACATAAGGTGTTCGATAGAATGCATAAGAGATGTTTCAAGCCAAATTCTCGGTAATTGACTAATTCTCAGTAAGATACCATTGGTGTTTGTTTTTTACTTTTTCTCTCTTGCAATGTATAAAAAACCAAATTGGTGTTGTTTTTAGAAGAAATTAGTCTATTATGATGTGAAAATTGAGTATGAGGTGTGAATGAATTTGTGTGTATTCTGTCAGAATTTTTTTTATATAAATCCATTCTTTCAGAATGTTTGTATTCTAGTAGAATGTATGTTATGTATGCAACCAAAATTTATAAAACAAATCTTATCAACACTATTATTATATAATGGACTAGTGTTATTGTTAGATTTTAATAGTTTTTTTTTTTCTTTTTAGGTTTTGAAGAGTTTGTCATTTATGTGGAAAAGAAAGAAAATATGTAGAACAAGAGTGTCTTATAGTAGAATGTATTCCACCCTAATGTATAAAATGAATCTTAGAAATATTTTTCTTTTAGAATGAATGAGTGTTTTTTTGTTGGATTTTGATGTTTTTGTTGCATTTGTGAGAGGAATGGCATGAAGACCTTATAGGAATATATTGAAGAATGAATCAAAGATTGATCATACTCATAGTTTAAGTATGTTGTTGTTTTTTAAGAATTACACTTGTTATTCTTTCAGAATGTTGTTATTATTCAAGAATGTTCTTTTTGTATCACAATCATATAATATAATTATTTGATATATTATTAGTTCAAGAATCGATTTTGTATATTGTTTCATAATGTACTTATTCATGTTTTCTTCTTATTATGTATTCTTAAAGGATGTCATAAACTGTTATTCTAACATAATGTCATTATAACAAAATTTCATTCTAATAGAATCATATTCTGACAGAATAAAATAAGTTATAATCAGTTATGATTATAAATTAAATTAGAACTGAAATGGAATTATTTTTAAAATTAAAATCATAATTATCCCTTTAATTTTGAAA
This sequence comes from Lactuca sativa, assembly GCF_002870075.4. Lineage (NCBI taxonomy): Eukaryota > Viridiplantae > Streptophyta > Magnoliopsida > Asterales > Asteraceae > Lactuca > Lactuca sativa. Next base: position 101,109,406 of record NC_056629.2, read on the forward strand.
TTTTTGTTTTTTTAAATATAGTTAATTGTCTAAAATACCCTTTTAATTAAATTTGAATGATTATATGATACATGTTACCCTATTGTAATATCATAGACCCTCAGATCATGACTATTGATTTTATTCATCTATTGGTCTAAAATTGTGCTTATGGGCACACAATAGATGTAAGAAACAAAATAACCTAGCCCTTATTCATATTATCCATGTAAGTCTCTTTTAAAATACAAATTGTCTATTTTATCACTTTATATTTTAGAATATATTTAACATTTTAATTATAATAATAAGTGTTTTTTAAAAGTTTCTTTCACTTATTAATAATAATAAGTGGTTTTCAAATTAATGTGCAATAATTATAAATAACAAAATAAAATTATAAAAATCATGGATATGTCATATTATCCATACAAGTCTCTTTTGAAATGTAAATTGTCTATCTTATCACTTTATTATTTAGTGTATGTCTCACATTTTAATAATATTATTAAATGTTTCTTAAAAGTATTTTTTAACTTATTATTAATAATAAGTGGTTTAAAAGTAATGAACAATAATTTTAAATGATAATAACATCAAATTATAAATTACATTTAACTACAAATAAATTGTATTTTAAATGAACATTATTATTGAAATTAGAAATGATCGCATAAGTAAAAAATATAATTAATCAATCATAATAATTGTTAAAAATAAAACTAAATAGATAATTGCATTTAATTCTACGAACGAGGAATGTTGGTTGATATCAATGAATATTATTGTTCAAAATAATTGAGATTATATATATATATATATATATATATATATATATATATATATATATATATATATAAATTAGTATAAAAATATTATCTCAAAGTTAATGTCAATAAGATAATAACTTTAAACTTATATTTTTTAATATTTTAACAATATATTTTTAACATTTGTTGCGCAATATGTGAGAATTTTCCTATTAAAAAATATATTATAAAGTACATACAAGTCTTTTATACAAGCCAAGAACCAACACCACATTTACTTGAAACCATGAGGATGTGATCCGTCAACTTTCAAAGATTAGATCTAACATGTGACTTCTGTAATTTACTCTAAAAAGTTATAATAATATAATTTATAAATTTATAAATAAAAATAAAAATAAATTACTCTATAGTTTTATATCTACTCTAAAAAGTTATGATTTTATATCTAACCCTATAAATAAGGGTAGAGGTTGATATAATTGAGATAAAAAGGTGTTTTGATTGGCATGTAATGAAGAACATTATTTGAGTTACCATGAGTGAATACATACCCACCTACACGTACTGTTGTTGAAGGTGTCATCTGAGAAAATAAATAGATAGCGTGAATCTCACTTCTCCCACGTTCCAATCTCATCTCTCTTGCTGATCCGATTGTACTGGAGTATCGTTCATCACTTAGCAATGATCAACTTCTTCTTCCAGATCCGTTCTTAGCTTCCGATCAAGGTACATGTTACTGTTACCCATCTTCAGATCTATCTATATGCCGGAATCATCCTCCCTTTATAACGCTGCCAAATGGGGCACCCTTCATTCTGATTCACGGCATTTGATTGAGTTTTGTTTCGTTATAATGTCGACCAATTGAATCTTCCCCCCCTGTAATTGGCGAAAAGGGCGAATCCTAACCCCACCAGTATTTATTAACGTTTTAGGGCTGGGTGCGATTTAAGTAAAGCAGTCGTAATCATGTTGTAGATTGGATGGGTCATCGTGAATAATCAATAATTGCCATCATAACGCAGCATTATCACTGTTGGTAGGCATTATTGATGTGGATTTTGTTAAGAATTCAAAAGCATCGTTATTCTATTGGATTACTTGTATAAAATTAGCGTGCTACGCGTATTATGTATATCGATGTTTTTTAACAGAGCAAATGCTACCCAGAGTTTGTAGAATCATTGGTCATGACATTTAGCTTGAGCTACCATTCTGTTTTACTTTTAATTGCTCCTACATATACTAGTTATTCATGGAGAGCTTACATAAGATGATTCAATTTAAAAACTTTCACATCCATGGATTGTGATCTTCAACATTGGTGTTGTTGATCTTTTGAGTTTCAGCACTCTAACTCTTGAAGGATCTAGCCAAATCTGAAGTTGACACGGAAGTTGTCATAAGATATAAAATGATAACCTTTTGTCTACGGGTTTCTTATTATATGGTTTTCTTCTACTTTCTAATTTTCAGCTAGTTTTGTGGACTGCAAGAGGTCAAAACAGGCCTCGAATAAATAAATCAAAGAAAAAAGTTGAGAGAAATAAAAAAGAGGATATTAATATTTAATAATGATTAGACTAACTTGACCTTGTCTTTTTCTTTACATATTACCACCTCCATTCCAAATTAGATCAACATTATCAGTTTTGTGATCGAAAGGGTCATTCTTTAAGTTTGAAATTCATGATATTGATAATGATTTATGCTTGAAAACTTTGACAATAGCACACTAGTGTATGCTAGATCAAGATAAACTTGTTAAATGTTAATATCTTGGCTTCTTAAATGGATTATCTTGATCTCAAAGTTTACAATAAATATCCATTGTTATGATATAAGCATATATGTTATATTGTATATTTAGTGGCTTATCTCATATATTTATTTCCCCTTTTCTTTTTCTTCTCTTAGAGTACTTTAAAAAAAACATTAACAGTGTCTTTAATTGCAGGCTTCACATTGTTAGGACATAATCCAAATCAATAATAATGGCACCAGGAAAACACTCTAAGAATGATGGAAGAAAATCCACAAATAATTACTGCTCCACAGTTACACTGGTGGCTTTTGTGGCCCTATGCTTAGTTGGTGTATGGATGATGACATCATCATCTGTTGTTCCTCTTCAAAATCTAGACACTACACTCAAGAACACTAATGAAGTTAGAACAGTAGTGACTGATGATAGCATTATTAGCAAAGATGAGACTCCAACTCCTGATAACACAACTTCAAAACAGTTTGAGGATAATCCAGGAGATTTACCTGAAGATGCAACAAAAGGTGACAACAGTGGAAATTCACAACATGAGAAAAACAATTCTAAAGAGGATAATACACAAACACAAGTTCAAGAAACAACAATACAAAATGAAGATGAGAAAGAAACCAATTCAGATGAAAAGGATTCAAAGAAAGATGAGGATTCAAAAGATGAAAAACAAGAAATATCTGAAGAGGGTAAGGAAGGGAAAGAAGATTCAAGTTCAAACCAAGTTGAGATATTGCCATCTGGGGCTCAATCTGAGCTTTTGAGTGAAACATCTGCTCAAAATGGATCATTTTCAACACAAGCAACCGAGTCAATGAATGAAAAGGAAGGGCATAAGGAGAAAAAGGGGGAGAAAGATTATGGGTATAATTGGAAACTTTGTAATGTTACAGCTGGACCTGATTATATCCCATGTCTTGATAATTTACAAGCAATTAAAGGTCTTAGAACTACTAAGCATTATGAACATAGGGAAAGACATTGTCCTGAAAACCCTCCTACTTGCCTTGTTCCTCTTCCTGAAGGATATCAACGCCCCATAGAGTGGCCCACTAGTAGGGAAAAGGTATATATATAATTCTATTTTCTTAAAACTATTATATTGTCTCCTTACTTTCAAGCTTATATTGCTAGGTATTGTTGTTAAGAGGGTGTTTGTGATTTCATTTTGAACTTCAAAAGGACTTATTGACTTGTGGTAATGAGAAAAGGAGTTTTTTAAAAGTCATTAAATCAATAAGTTGTTTTTTAAAAAGTGTTTGTCTTAGCTTATGCATGTTTTAACTAAGGGTATTTGTCTTTTACAACACAAAAAGTGTTTATAATCCCATATGCATGTTAACATGCGTCTTTAACTATGCATTACATATGTGAACATGTTATATGTATAATGTATGTATATATAGATGCTTAATAACATATATAGATGACTGAAAATGTAATTTTTTATTTTTAATTTTGCAGATATGGTATCATAATGTACCTCACACAAAACTAGCTGAACTTAAAGGACACCAAAACTGGGTGAAAGTTACAGGTGAATTCCTTACATTCCCAGGTGGTGGGACCCAGTTTAAGCATGGAGCTCTCCATTACATTGATTTCATACAAGAAGTAATGCTTCTAAGTTGTACCATATAACATTATAAGTATTTTGTAAAAATTGAGAAAAGATTTATGAATAAATAATTATTTGCTACGACAGATTGTGCCTGATATTGCATGGGGAAAGAGGTCACGTGTGATATTAGATGTTGGATGTGGGGTTGCAAGCTTTGGAGGATTTCTGTTTGATAGAGATGTTTTGACAATGTCTTTTGCTCCAAAAGATGAACATGAAGCTCAGGTTCAATTTGCACTTGAAAGGGGGATTCCTGCTCTTTCAGCTGTTATGGGGACTCAAAGGCTTCCTTTTCCTGCTAGGGTTTTTGATATTGTCCATTGTGCACGTTGCAGAGTTCCTTGGCATATTGAAGGTATTTTCTTCTTCCTTTCTTGGAATCAGGGGAAGGAATGGAATGGTTGATTCCATTGGAATGAAAAGAAAAAGATGTTTGTTTTGTGTGGTTGAATTGAATGGAATGGACCATTCTTGAAGGAACATGATCCCTTCCATTTCATTGATTTTAATTTCTTATTAATGCCATTGTGGAATGGAATGAAAAACTATGTAGTATAACTGTTTTTTTATATTTTATGTAATATTTAACGGTTAATCTCATAAAAGACCTTATATTTCGTGGTTTTTCTGGATTAAACCTCATCTTTGTTTTTTTTTTTCATGAAAAAGACCTTATATTTTTTCATTTTTTCCAAAAAAAACCCTCAACCTTCTAAATGTTTCCAAATAAATCCTCAACTTTTTTAGTTTTTCCTGAAAAAACCCCCCACATTTTCAACTTTTTTGGAGAAAAATGACTAAAAGGGCCAAATTGGAAAAAATGAAAAAATGCAAGGTCTTTATCATAAAAAAAATAAAGTTGAGGTTTAATCCGAAAAAAAAAACACAAAATATAAGGTCTTTTATGGGATTAACCCAATATTTAATGACACTTTTTTTTTTTGAAAAAAAACTCTTGGTTTTAATTAAATTAAAATTTTACGTTCTAAAAATATCCAGAAAATATATCTTAATTATAATCTTTATTTGGAATTGTTAGAATAAGCTTTTATTATGTTTAATGTTTTAAGGTGCAATAATTTATATCACTGTAGTTTTCAATGACAAATCTTTACCAAAAACTTTCGTGATTTTAGTTTAATTACGTCTTTAGTTTCTAAAAGCAACTCGACTTTTTTTTTTCTTTTTTTTTTCAATTATAATCTTATTTGGATTTCTTATGAGCTCTTGTTATCTTAACTTTTTATTTCTGTAGATAAACAAGTCATTAACAATAACTAAATAATGTATAGAGTAGAATTAATAAACTATAAGGTGTATTATTTACATATAAAATGAGTATTCATTCCATTCCTACATTTTTTTAATTATCTTTAGGAGGTAAACTTCTTTTAGAGCTGAATCGTCTACTACGACCTGGTGGCTACTTTGTTTGGTCTGCTACTCCAATCTATCAGAAGCTTCCAGAAGATGTTGGGATTTGGGAAGGTATTTTCCCTTATCTTTTTATCTCTTACTTTTCCTTATAAAAATATCCACTTTTAACTTTTCTCTCTCTTTTTTTTTTTTTTCAGCCATGACAAAATTAACAAAGGCAATGTGTTGGGAACTGATAGCTGTTAACAAAGATAAAGTAAATAAAGTGGGAGTTGCTGTTTATCAAAAGCCCATCTCCAATGAATGCTATGAAGGAAGACCACAAAACGACCCTCCACTCTGCAACGAATCCGATGATCCAAATGCTGCATGGTATTTTATTTCTTTATTTTCTTTATTACTTAATTAATAATTACTTTTTAAATATATTAATGAGTAAGAAATGTAACATATAAAAATGTTTAGGAAAGTACCTCTACAAACATGCATGCACAAGGTACCAATAGGTGCAGAAGTGCGTGGGTCCCAGTGGCCAGAAGAATGGCCATCAAGAGTGGAAAAAGCACCTTACTGGTTGCTGACATCACAGACCGGGGTTTACGGGAAGCCTGCACCTGAAGATTTCACTGCAGACTTTGAACACTGGAAACGTGTTGTTAACAAATCGTATATGAATGGATTAGGGATAAATTGGTCAAATGTCAGAAATGTCATGGATATGAGAGCTATATATGGAGGGTAACTAATAAAACCAACCTACTTTTACTTTATTTCTTATCTTTCTAATTCTTATTAGGGTTTAGGTCATTTTTGGTCACTTAACTTTTGGTTTTGTACTCATTTGGTCACTTAACTCTTTTTAAGTTTTAAAAGGTCATCAAACTTTTGCCTTTGTGCTCATTTAGTCACTTAACATTTAGTTTGGTCACATTTAGTCACTAAACTTTTAAATTTCTTTAAAAGTTTGGTGACTAAATGAGCAAAATTTTATAAGTTAGGTGACCAAATGAGCACAAATCTAAAAGTTAAGTGACTAAATATGACCAAACCAAAAGTTAAGTGACTAAATGAGCACAAAGTCAAAAATTTGATGACCTTTTAAAACTTAAAAATAGTTAAGTGACCAAATAAGCACAAAACCAAAAGTTAAGTGACCAAAAATGACCTAAACCCTTTTTATTATTATATTATTATAACATTATAAGTATATTGCAGATTTGCAGCTGCTTTAAGAGAAATGAATACGTGGGTGATGAATGTGGTATCGGTTGATTCTCCAGACACGCTTCCAATAATTTATGAACGCGGGTTATTTGGAATATATCATGATTGGTGTGAATCATTCAGCACTTACCCGAGATCTTATGATCTTCTCCATGCGGATCATCTTTTCTCCAAAATCAAAAAGAAGTAACCAACTAATGATCCTTTTAGTTTACGAAAAGACGTAAATGCCCTTGTCGTACTGATAATTTGGTTTTGAATTGGTGTTTGTAGATGTAACATGATGGCTTTGATTGCGGAGGTGGATAGAATATTGAGACCCGAAGGAAAACTTATAGTTCGTGACACTGTAGAAATCATTGATGAAGTAGAGAATATTCTTCGGTCGATGAATTGGGAAGTGAGGTTAACTTACTCTAAAGACAAAGAAGGATTACTATGTGTGCAAAAGAGTATGTGGAGGCCTGTTGAGGTAGAAACGATTACATATGCCATTGCTTGATTATTTGTTGTTCATTGCTATGTTGGTTTCCCTTGCTTTTTGTACCATAGTGTTTTAGTTGGTTAGTCTGTGTTCTGTTCTGTTCTGTTCTGTGTCCTATTCTGTTGTTGGGTATTGGGTACGGGGTTGAATTGTTTAACTTGTGGGTAGGACGTGATGCGACATTTATTGTTTATTTTGAGAATCCGATGTGTTCTTGCTAGTGAAAGAGGGCTTCATATCAGAATTAAACATGGAATTTTTGAGTGTATTTTGTTGTTGGAATTTTGGTTTGTAATTTCCAAATATTTTGCTTTTAATCATAGTTGATATATATATTTTTAATATTATTTGGTTGTTATGTGGTTGTATGTTTTGGCTCGCTTTATATGCTAAGTAAGCAAGTTTAATTTTCTTGATGAACAAATGAAAATGACACTTGTTGGAAAAGTGGACTAAAATTTTCTCAACAATCCATTTGGTAAAAAATAATAATTGGAAAATACATTTAGTAAAAGAATAGTAATTGGAAAATAGGAGCCTAAGGATATATCAACCTAGCAAGTCTTTTGTTAGTCTTCATTTGTATTTAGTGCATCTTGAGGCTTTAAGGGGCTGTTTGTTTTTTTGTGTGAAGATTTGCCCAACCACTTTTGTCTGCGCCGCGCAGACATATGCCCTCGAAGAGTGTTTGTTTTTTGGAAGTACGCAGATCAAAAAATGTCTGCACGAGGTCTTCCTGGCGCAGAATGAGTCACTGTCAAAGGTCTTCAGACCTCATTTTAACCTAAACAAAAAAAAACATGAGCCACAGTGCAGTTTTTTTTTTCTTTCTTTTTTTTTTTTTGTTGAAAATGCATTTTTAATGTTTATGACATGAAATTAAGTTTGAAAATTCAATTCATTTCAACAGCCGCAGACGTTAAAAACAAACAGTCTGTTTATTACAGACTGCAGACATTTAGTCTACCTCTTCTGCCACAGAGGCTTGTAGATGTGGTCCGCAGATTGCAGGCATTTTGACTTCAAAAAAACAAACAACACCTAAGCCACCAAAGATGTTAGTCTTCATTTGTATTTAGTGCTTTTTAAGACTTTTAGGACTAATACCAAATTATTCTCAAAAAGAGACATTATGAATACAATATCTTCACAACACTTCAAAAGAGATGAAGAGGAGAAGGGAGAAACAAGCTCTCTTTGACAAGAAAAAGGAAGAAGCAACAATAACGTTGCAAGACTTAAGCTCCTTTATATACTTGCACTCATGAGTTGAAGAACATGCTTTCATTAAATGCAAATGATGATTTGTAAGAAACATAGCACGTGTAAGAACTAGTCAAAACAAGCAACCAAGCCCATGCCTAACATTTGTGGTCGGTTCTATAAGGGAGAGAGGATGGAGTGTTAAACACCTCATTCCATTAATTAAATAAATAGTGAACTTCTATAGGTCAAAAATGATATACACAACATATTAAATCATATTATATGATTAAATAGCTAGTTATACTCTCCAGTATTATTATTTTCATAAAATAATAATTATCCAATTAAATACAAGAGTTGATAGTATTTATTATAATAAAATTATTTAATAAATAATCAATAAGTCTTTGCTTAAGGTTGATGGGTTTTACATGTATTAACGCGGATAAATCCTTAACACTTAAGGGTATATGCAACCTAAAGATCTAAATCATAACACTATTGATGTACCATACTGTTGAACAACAAGAGCTCTCTAACCCTAGGTATAATCGAAATTTCCTGTGGATGAGTTTAATATAACATACCTTTGTTGTAGAACTCTTGGAAGCAACACTACAATTCTCGTACCTTTAATGGTTCACACCCAAGCTAGCAATGAGGATGTTGAGGAGAGATAAGGCAGGAGATCAGATTTTCGTCCAACCTTTAGGGAAGTAAGACTATTGAAAATCAAAGGGTTGGGCCTCCTTATATAGTGCAGCCTGGAAACCCTAGATAAACTCAAAATAAATATAATAATATTATCTAGTTTTTGGTAATTATCCAGCTTGCAGATTATCCTCCAAGGATAATTCTAGAACTCCTAGATCCACCTCAGAACTGTCCAAGGCTCCAAGGAGGTTCTAGAAAGTCTCTTGTTCAAGTATTAAACAATTACACTTTAGTCCCTGCACTTTTAATTAATTATATTAATCCCAAAATTAATTCCATTTAATTTCTGATTAATTATTAACTAAATATTACCATTTCTAATTAATATATTATTCTCATAATATATTAACAAATTATTTATTTCAATTTATTAATCAAATAATAAAACAAACTCTCTTTAAAAAAACATCATGTCAAATTGCTAGGTTTGAAGGCAACCCAAAAAGACCGTGCTATTATCAATTCAAGTTTATACCAATCATAGTTATGAGCTTAGACACCTAATCCAACAGTCTCCCACTTGGATAAGTCTGTAACTATGATTGCCAATATAACTTCTAAACTGATGAGCAAATTGTATCTTCCAAAAACCGTTGTCGAACTCTGACCCAGTCAGTAACGTGTCATAAGATAAGTGATCATATTATCCTCCGTTCTGAAAGATATCATTAGGATATGAGACATGGAACAAAATCAATCTCATTGTCCAATACTTTGTTTCCCGATTTATGATAATAACAAAGAACTTCTAATCGAACACATCAATTTAGTCATGGTCGGGCCCAACACTATAACTCAACACCAAATTATCGAGGGGCCCAAAGATATCACTTTTCCTGTTAGGGAAAACGGAATAGATAAACTTTGACTTATATGCTTGTACCATCTACTCATCGAATTATGCACAACAATACGTTTTATAACATCAAGTTACTGATGCGTTTACATATTATCAATGCACAATTGATTCGTAAACTACAACTCATATATCTCAGTTTAAAGATTATAAGATATTATCGTCTCTGAATTACTCATGATAAATTACATGCAGTAATTCTCTGAGCGTGGGTTAATCCAATACTTAATTTTTTTTCATTTCTAAGTACTCATGAACAATGCAACAAAAACTGACAATCTACAATCCAATTCATGACAGTTTGTAACACTGTAAATTTTCAAATAAAATTTTCATTTTTAAAATCACATAAACTTAATATCATATTTCTCAAGAATCACAAAATGTATAAGTTGTCAAACACAAGTCAACAATGTTTGATAAAATCCTAGAATCCTCAAAATCATGATCTTTAACTGGTGTGTAGAATCAAGCCGGCGCCTTCCCGCGATCCTGAAAAGTACTTGAAACACATATCACACAACACAGTAAGCACGAAGCTTAGTGAGTTCCCCAAAATACCACACACAATAATTAGCCTCTCATGGCTATATCTCGATAATGACCCTCTGGTCATGTGTCTCAGTGAAGACCCTCCGGTCCCATGGCTCGGGTTGGACCCTCTGGTCCTATATCAATAATGCACATGATAATATACAACATCAATCACAAGACAGAATGCATGATATCATGTATCTCAGTATAAGCACATAAGATCAACATATACGCAGAATAATATAACAACATAAGTCACAAAGACAGTATGCACGATAACGCATATCACAATATAAACAAATAATACCCTCCGGTTAATAATGTACTAAGACCCTCCGGTCAATCATGTACTAAGACCCTCCGATAAATAATGTAAATAAGACCCTCCGGTCAGTAACACAAATAAGACCCTCTGGTTACACATAAATTACCACACAGGTAAGTATAGTGAGAAGACTCACCTCAACTGCTACGCGAGAAACCCTACACTGTCATTGCTGCTGTGCACTGACTCCTAAACTGGACCAAAACAACCCAACACTATAATCAAATACTATACAAGGCTACACCCAATACTGTGCCCCATAGATGGCCTAACTAATTAGGCCCACTACTGACCCAACATATTAGGCCCACCAAGCCCAAAACCAAAAGGTCCACTAATGGCACAATCTGCCAAATTTGGCCCACACCCTTGATTGGGCCGTACCCTAAAGCCCATGACTTAACTCTAGTCCAAAACACCCTTTCTTAGATGGCCCAACCCGACACCAGAAATCGAGCCCAATAAGACATCCCAAACCGAAGCCCAAAAACGCAAATCCACTCAGACAGAGTACGTAGGGCATACTCAGTGGTACGCTGCGCGTACTCGCTTAATGGTTTGTATGCTGCGCGTATCGGCTTGTACGCCCAACATATGTCCCTCTTAAATCCACTTTTCCATTCAACACTTAATGATTTAAGACATAAGTCCAAACTACAGATCCGAATCACAAGTCACGTCTAACCCCATAAAGTCACTGGCTTGGTGACTTTGCATGCCCCATATAAGCCCAAACTCTAAAAATGGCACTCTACCTCCATGAAAATGGTCTTAACTCTTGCATGAACCCATTAAGACTTCCAAGATAGCAACTTTATGACTCTAGGTCCCAAATAACACCGAGAGTGGCAACTCTAAGCTCCAAAAACGACATGGACTCAAGGGACTTCATCAATGGGACCAAAAGAGTCTATAAGATCAACCCAAAAGAGATGTAAGAAAAAACCACTAAGTTTGAGACTTTATACCTCAAATGAGAGCCAAAAGATGATGAGATTCTGGATCTAAAAGCTCTAACTTCTTCAATGAATCTTCAAGAGTGAGCACCTTCTTCAAAGTCACCAAAACACTCTTCTAATGGTCTTCTAAGCTCCAAGAACACACAAGAAGGATTAGGGTTTCGTGAAAGTTGTCCAAGGATGAGAGGGAGGCTGGTCTTTGAGAAATTGTGTTCTTTATATAGTGTCCATCTCTAAAATTAAGGTTTTTCATTCCGACCCTCGTACGCCCCTCGTACCTCTTTATATGCCCTGCGTACGAGGCTGCGCACCCCGACTCAATCTTCGCATCTACGCTGCGCGTTGTTCCCAGCTACGCCTCGCGTAGAACTTTTCTCCTTGGTACGCCCTGCTTATCACTCGATACGCCCCGCGTACTAGGGTTTTCTCCCAAATCCTAACTCTTTCGAATGCCATAACTCACTCGATACAACTCCGATTCGACCATCCACATACTTATAGAAAGGCATCGAGACGCTCGACACTATTATCAACTCATACTTTCCAGCAAATATCCCGAATTTGAAATCCATTTCCCATAAATTCCGATTGACAAACTACCGAAATACTCTTTTTGCTCCAAGTCATAACCGAATACTCAAAACATCCAATATAGCCTCCACCTCCAAATGAACCCAATAACTGACTTCATCAAGGATCCTATCCCTGCTAGTACCTAAACCCTGTTCACCATCTCGAAACGAAAATGTCTTGAAAATAGGATGTTACAACTCTCCCTCACTTAAATTAGATTTCGACCTTGAAATCGCTCCTTGATAACACTCAGATCATCCCAACAACCAGAGAAATGCAACAGAAAAATCAGAACGTAACATGACCTCCCCAAGACAACCGAAGCCAATAGAAACCTCTAACCTAAAGAAAAATGAACCTCAATACTCTGCCTTCAGGCACTAAAAGAATGACCATGCTCGGTCGAAAATATCCTCTGATATCCTTAACCATAAGCCCCGACTTCCCATCAAATGCCCCTTCCAACACTGAGTACCAGGTCAGCTACCGACCTAAGATTTGAACCTTCTAGGCTACCTTAACACATCCGACAATATGACTTCACAGTTGTTCTATCCAACCAAGCTGTCTCAACCAATCGCATTAGACTCATAGTCACCAAGTTTGCTTTGCCCTAAGCGATTACTACAACCGAATTAAAGTCGCACTTCACCTCCGACCTTTGTCGTCCACTACTTGCTACTTTATATGTGTCGTGGTTCTCCTCAAACCAATGAACTGATCCACCCCAGTCTAAAACATCAGATGGGAAACATCCCCACTCACAAAGAAATCCATCTACAAACTCCGAAATCCCAACCTACCCATCCTCCATACAGATAGAGCCTAAACTCAACATAAGAGTTTAGCTCGACATAGAATTGGAACCACTCGTATCCAATCTGTTACTCAACTCAATACCCGAGATCCGCGAATCCATGCATACATTACTCCTCCCATCCTTTCGATTTGCGACAACCTCTCCCTCAATCTAGATAAAACGGTTTCATACCATCACAGAGACCCTAGTCTCGCCCCTGGTTCGGCCACTAGGTTCCCACAAACTCATTTGGCAAGGCTACCCAGGCCTAAGAATCCCTTTGCATCACACCCTGACTAGTGAAGGCTACGACTCCCTACAATTTTACAACACTCTCTCACCGATTAACAAGTTCTACAGCTCCCCGCAATCTTATGACACTTTCTCATCGACTAACAAGTGTTACGACTCCTCGCATTCCTATGACACTCTTTCACTGCCTCATGAATGCTATGGCTCCCCGCAGTCTTACGATACTCTCACTCTCCCTGACTCATGAATGTTGCAGCTCTCCCAAGTCTTATGATACTCTCTCTCTCTCTCTCTGACTCATGTATGCTACGGCTCCCGCAGTCATACGATATTCTCTCTCACTGACTTGTAAATGCTACACGTCTTCGTAGTTGTATAATATTCTCTCACTTGCCATGGGCTCACCCCACAGGTTTTCCCTGATAGTCCTAAGTGACTACTCCCACCCAGATCCACTCACTTTCTTATAACCCCACAATCTCATCATCAAGTCGTCACCACACCGAGTTCACTATCTCATACTCCGCGACCCAAAATAGTTAGGTGCACACACCTACCTAGATTATGCATCACTACTCTTGACGAAAGGTCTCGTAGACAAGGCATTTTCCTCAGTACAGTCACACCCTTGGGTAATCCCCGTCTGGCGACAATTAATTGATGGTCTCACATCTGGAAGTATAGTCGCTTGATGTCACTACTAGAAAAAAGGCCTTTTACGACGCTCATTGCGCGTCGTAAAACGCTCAGACGATGCGCAAATGCGTGTCAAGGAAGGCCCTGTCATAAAGAGAGATGACGCGCTTTTGCGTGTCGTCTATAGACGACGCGCATTTACGATGCGCATTTATGACGCACATTTACGACGCGCGGTTATGACACGCAATGCGTATCAAGGAAGGCCCTGTCATAAAGGAAGACGACACGCATTTGCGTGTCGTAACCTTACGACGCGCGTGTTTATGACACGCAATGCGTATCAAGGAAGCCCTTGTCAAGAAAGGCCATGTCATAAATAAAGATGACACACATTTTTGCGTATCATAATTTTAAATGTTTTAAAAAAATATTATTTATAGATTTACTAATTTTTCATATTAAATAATACATTAGAAATCTCATAATAATAAATAAAATACCATAAATAACAAATATAATTCATTTCACTAATATGTCAAATACAAATAATTATTCCAATAGTGAGTAAATGTTATAAAAAATGAACTCATTTATATACAATTGCATTAATTATCTAGCTTACTATGTGCCAACAAACTTCTATCTTTTTCCTTCTCTGCATAAACTTCATTAGCAGCATCCTAAAGAACCTCTATCTTTTTCATCAGCAACATCCTCAAAAACTTCTATCTTTTTCCTTCTCTGCATAAACTTCTATCTCACACTCAATGTAGTTTTAAACATCAGGTTTAAAAAATCAACTTTAAGGTTGCCTTGTTAAAGAGAATGACTAGAATAGATTTCCCTTTTTCACAAGGCATGTGCTTGCTTGCACATATATATGGAATCATTCTAACAAAAAAAAATTGTTCATGTCAACTACTCCAAGGACTATTACGTAATTTAACATGAAGAATTTTGTCCAGATGAAAGGATTGACTTTAAACTTTATAAAAATCATTTAAATGAACTTACCTGACCATGAAGCGTGTTGATCCAGGATCTCCTTGCCTTCCTGCTCTGCCACGAAGCTTTGTAAAGCAAGAAATAAATTAAAAAAGTGAGTCTGAAAGTATATGCTAAATTTATGTAAAACCTTAAAACACAATACTGATGCAAAGTTACCTGATTATCAATTCTTCGGGACTCATGCAAAGATGTCCCAATGACATGGAGACCACCAAGTCGTTTGACTTCCAATCCTTTATGAAAGCAATGAATCTCACAGTCCTTTAGAACCGATAAATAGGCAATTGCAATGCAAGGACCCAGGGCCGGTCCAAAGAAATATGTTGCCCGCGGCAATAAGACATAATGATGCCCTAATTATATATTTTCAGAAACTAATATCATAATTCATAAAATTTACCCTAGTTCATTGTTTTTCAATCATAACTCAGAGAAAAAAAACACTAATAATTTTAGAAAGTAAGAAAATTAATATAAAAAATCATAATATTTACCTCAGTACTTTGATAGGTAACAGTGAGAATGCAATGACATGCAATGACATGTAGACTACTGATCCACCTTTAAACAATGCTTTAGGTACCTAGCTATCATCCAGAAAACAACAAAACAGACAAAAATTTACACTAATCCCATCACAAACAAAACCAGCTGCTATTATCACAAATAACAAATATAATATACTCCAGACAGTATTAAAATGTAGCAGCATCCAAACATATTATAAGATGAAAAAGTTAATAAGACGAAGAAGTAAGAAGTTCTGAAATAAAGAGAGAATATTATCTGTAGTGTAATATTCCAAATGGACTTGAAAAGTTCTTGTATCTTGACCATCTACCATTATCAAACCTGTCATTTTTATACCAAATTAAATTCAAAACCAAATTTTAGCTTGACCATCCATCATTATTCCGTCCCCTGAGAATTGGGGACAAAAATAGCCTCAGGGGTATTTTGGGAAAGTTCCAATTTAATTAAGTTTTTGTAATAAAATATGATTGTAGTTCGTGAATTGCCATAATATCACCTCCATTGTTGGCGTAATTCAGGAAAAAGCCCACAGGGGCATTTTAGGAAAATGCTTTTATTATTTTTGTTTCCCAGTTTTAGACTATGAGTCAAACTCTTTTTCTTTTAGTATAAATATGCTACGTTATAGGTATTTAGAAAGAAGTTTTTCAGCAATAAAAGTTTTCTTTTCCACCAAGTAAAATAAAAAATCCCATCTTTTTCTTCCCCTGTTATCACCTGTTGCCAGCCATGTAGTTTTTTTTTCCTTTTTTTCTTCCTGTTCTGTTTTGTTTTCTGTTCTTAGGCAACAAGGTTGCAGCAAGGTATCAGGTAGATACCTTACATCCATAACGTTCAGGTTCTTTGAGAATATCTTCTTTCAGTCGAGCTTCCATTCTCTCCACTCTTTCACAGTAAATTCCCTACATTAAACCACTTGACACTTGAGTATATTTAAATAATAAACATTAAAAATGAGAGAGGATTATTATTATATACCGTATACTCGAGCATGTTTTTGTAGGGTCTTTCAACCTCACGAAGCAGAAAGGGCTTTCCATTAATGTAAATAACAGGTTCTTCTCTCATGTTGTGCCAAAAGACGGGTCTACCCAGGCCACCTTTAAAGCTACCTATTCTTTGCATAACAGATTTAATTCTTTCCACAGTTGGATTTGTAACACCATAGACTGGGAACCCGCCCTAAAGCAGATTTAGTTCTGCATCGAGGCACACTTGTCAATCACTTTGTCCACCTGTCGTTTGCCTTCAACACCACCCTAAAACCATGTCAATCAAAAAGAAGTTACTCAAGAATGTTGTTGTAATGGGAAATTTATAAGGAAAAAGGTTCATTTACATACTGTAAAAGCATGCAATCATAAAACATAAACTTCACAGAGACAAAAAAAAAGTACCAGAAGCTCCTATTCGATTTAAATAGATCAATGTGGCAATGACCATCCCTGTGGTAGTACGCCCATGCCCCATTTGGCAGTTAAAGATTATTTCTGTCTTAAGATCAGCTCTTGAAATTCTATCAACCTATAAAGATCATAAAACACAAATCATATATAAAGTATAAGCTAAGTTAAATATTTTCATTTTGTTAAATGAAAATAACCCTCACCAACGTATCAAAATCATGTTCCTTGGGTGATTTTTCATCTGTTGCTGGAATGCGTTCGTAGTCAACAACGAATTTTCTTGTTTGGATTTCTAAATAGACCTACAATAGTGAAAGGAATTATGAAACAAATATTCAAAATGAACATTTAATTTCATAGTATGGTGAACCTGTAGTGATGTTTTGACAGAGTCGGTGTGACTGGCTCCCAATGATCCACCATTTGACCATCTGGTAGTTCATCAGTTACTAGGATCTTATTTCCATATCTGTAATCGAGATAGGTATTGAGATGATAAGAAAATGGATATCAAACACAGAAACATGTTAAAAAGAATACCTTGCAGCTTCTAGCAATATGTCTTCCTTTAACCGGTCTTCCATTTGCTCCACCCTAGCCCTATTGATACCCTATTCATAACTTTCATTCAACCGGTCTTCCATTTGCTCCACCCTAGCCCTATTGATACCCTATTCATAACATCAAAGTTTAGGTATAGAATGGGATAAATCAGCATGTTTATGAAGAAAAAATATAGAAAAATACTGTAAATCTGAAGTGGAAGTTGGGATTTGAGCAGAAAAAATAAGCACACACCGTGTACTCAAGATTGAAGAAGGGCAGAAAATCGTTGAAGACTGGGACAACTGGTCAGCGTGGATCAGAAACCACGGTGGAATCGGTGTTCCGGCGAACAAAAGCTGGGAATCATGGTGGGAGGAAGAACAGGACCACCTTCGATCCACCGATACAGTCGGTCGTCTGACGGAAATCCTCCTTTCTCTCCGATTCTTCATTTACCAATACAGTATCGTTTACCACCTCAAAGTCATCCAAAACGATAAATCAATCTTAGTGTACGCTCTCTCATGGCTCGTAATCATTTTTGTTATCGCATTATTGAAAATCGTGTCCATGGGTAGAAAGAAATTCAGCGCGGATTTCCAATTAATGAGAGCCCAATCTAGTGGAGTGTGAATGAGTTTTTAGGGGTTCAATGGTAGTGATGATGGCTTAGGGTTTGCAGATGGTGGTGTGGGGGTCGTCGGTTGCTTTACAGAGAGATATGAAGTCGAGACGAAAAGACGAGATTGACCCATCTGGTAATAAACGGACTCGGGAAGCTGAACAAAATGACCCGAGATTGACCCATCTAGTAACAACGCTATTGATGCCATTCCTTCCATTTTCGACTGTTCATCCTCCACTTCCTCTACTGCTACTTCTTCACCATCTTCTATTTTTTCTGTATTTAGACTTGAGAGTATAATTAGGGCTTTTTCTAACAATTTCAACATCGAGTGGGAGATATGGTGGTTCCAGTAGGTAGAAGTGAGGGAAGAAGTAGGCAGCAGGAGGGGGAAGGAAGGAGCGTCCATAATTTGGGCAAGAGGGAAAGGAGAAAAAAAAAGAAGGCGGGATTTTTAATTTTTTCAGAATTTCATTTCCCCCTGCTGTTAAAGGATGGAATGCGCGTTCCATTAAAAATTATAAAGCGACATCCTTAGACGACGCGCAATTTATTATAGGTGCCCTCCGTGTTTTTTTTAGACACTAATTTAAGGGCGCGCAATAATGCGTGTCTTCTATCCTTAAATTTTTTGAAGAGATGACACCTTTTTAACGTCACTCTCCATTGCGTAACATAAATCAATGAGTGTCGTGGTGCGCGTCGTAAAAGGCTATTTTTCTTGTAGTGTGTTCCACTTGTCGTCTGACAAACCCAAGTCTCATAGTAATACAACAATTTAGGGCGTCATACTCGGATACTTTGATACACTATCATAGAATCTCACAATGTCTTTCCACGACCACTGATCTTCTACCCACACAACTCGAACCCTTGAAATACTCCAACTCACAATTTAAAGCACGGGGGAATCGTCCAAGACTGAGAACACATTGACAACAATCTAAATCCCCATCCTCTACTGATCACGCCCATGCGAAGCTACTCATACCAACTCTAAAGTTGATTGACAAATCAACTGCTACTCTTCCCGGAGTATAAATAACGCTCTATACACTGAACTATCAATCTCTCAGCAATCGAATCTTGACCTCAGCAACCCAGCAGTCTCGAAACTCCAGCATTGGCAAACCCGAAGACCATAGGTCACAATCAGATTCCTGTTCAACGGCCACCTGCCGTGAAGAAATTCATTCTCTCCTGAGCATATGCAACATGCATCCTCTCGCTCTGTATGTTGCCTTGATTACCACATGACCCCTATCTCGTATACTCGTACCATAAATCTCCATAACCCAAACTTCTGTTCCAAATTAGATTGAGGATCCTCCCTATGGAATACTCAGTTCTCCCCTACTTAGGGTTCGAACCATTGTCATTGACATACCAAATAGACCACACTACAGATTGGATCACCAGATGTACCATTCCTGACTCATGGAATGTACCACACAGTACTCGATGATCTTCCAGATAATGACCAAATAACTCCAAATATCCCGTATCTCAGATGAAGAACCTTGGAATCCTCCCAATGTGACTGCCTCTAGTCACCCAAAATTTCATATTGACACACCACCAGACATCTCGACTATCCCAAATTAGTTACGACTCTCAACCCTTGCCATCGATATACAACGTAGAAAACGAGGGCCACCTCCCCGATATACTCCTCTTGATTACCTGGAACTGTTGCTAAAATATGCCTTCTTATACTCACCAACACATATCTTTGTCCTCAACCATCTTAGTCCCCTTTGATGACTCTCTTACTGTCAAATTCTTATGATACCTTCATCCTAAAATATAACATGAACCGGTTAGAGAAGACTATCTTAGAGTTGCACTCGGTGCTCAAAGACGATGAGAAAAACATCCCAAGAAAACCCTAGAAGTGCTCATGATTATTGAAGGATAGGTCAAGAAAAAGAAACAAGGCAAAAACATCAAGGGAAAGCCACAAGTTGGCAAAGTCATAAGGTAGAAAGTGTTGGGTTTTGAGCATTCTAACACTCGTATGGTGTACATGCAACCCTAGAAACCTTGGATCTATGTTTTATCTATGATACATGCAAAATTGATTTTCCAAGGTTCTTAACCTATCTAGCATACATGGGAACTTTTAATCATAAAAGATAGTAAGAAAACATACCTTGTAGTGCTTTGGATTCCTTGAGAACCATGTGAGCCTAGCACCCCAAGTGTGATGCCTCAAATGTCTCACACAGCACCAAATACACTTGGAATAACCTTGAGAGAAACGTAACAGTTTTCAGAACAAGATCATAAATTCGGTTTTGGTCTCATTTTTTTGGTATAGACGAAACTATCATCAAAGCATTCTAAATTCGGTTTGTGATGTCTGGAGATGAACACAAAGTGTGCAAGTTGAAGAAATCATTATATGGTTTGAAACAAGCACCAAAACAATGGCATCAAAAGTTTGATGATGTTGTTTTGTCTAATGGTTTTGCATTAAACCAAGCTGACAAGTATGTGTTGGATTAGTGTCTAAGTCCATAACTATTTTGGTATGTACTTGACCCGATGGTGCATGGTCCTTTTGGGTTGCCTTCACCAAAGCAACTTGATTGGAGAAATATATATAGAGAGAGAGGATAATATGATTTATTAATATGTTATAAGAATAATATATTAAAGGAGAAATCATATTTGTTTAATTAATATTGGTCGATAATTAATTAAGAATTAGTTTTGTGATCAAATGTAATTAATTAAACTAGAGGGGCTGATTTGTAATTATGTGATAGTTACAAAATAAGGTAAGGATTATCTTATAAGTATGGTGGACGAATTTAAGGTTGGAAAGCCTTAGAATTCGAGTATGATAAGGATTCAAGGATTATCTTATTGGTTGCTTAATGGATAATCAACTAGATAAGGATAATGACTGAAACCCTATCTCTACACCTATATAAACACCCCTAGGGTCATGAATTCGTGTAACCCTTCCCAAGAGGTCCTAAGGACGAATTCTAACCTCCCTCCTCTCTCTTTATACCTTCTCCACTTGCTTATGGTGTTTGTAAGCCATTAGAGGAGTGACACTTGTGACTCTCTACTTTCCAAGGTCAATTCAAGGAGGAATTAGATTGTTATTGCTATATAACAATCAAGGTATGTTCTTAAACCTATTTAAATGTGAATTCTGATTTCCATATGCTAGAATTAGGGTTTATAGTCTTGGATTCAAAGCATGTACAATAGAGAAACCTAGATCCAAGCATTAGGGTTTGTATGAGCACATAGGATGTCTTATGTCCAAAACCCATCAGTGGTATCAGAGCCTTGATTGGTTTCTATTGTATTAATGCTTGTTGTAACTGAAAAATTCGATTTTTTTGCATTCTGGAGGCTGGACTCGCCGAGTCCATGGCTGAACTCGCCGAGTCCAAGGTGACTCGATGAGTTCAAGGCTGACTCGACGAGTCAACTCGTCAGAAGGAGGGTACTTCGGGTTTTCTTGCTGTTTTTGCTTATGGATAGTTACCTTATCATGTTAGATCATTATTAATCCGATTATATGATATATCTGACTATAATTTTGATCTAATTGAAGATATTTATCAATTAATAGGATAATTGTTTCCTTATAAGATAATTGATTAATTATTTTAAATAAATTGATAAATTATTTTGCAAGAAATCATCAAATATGGATAATTATGTGATTAAATGTTAATTTGAATTACTTGTTATTTGACCCTTGTTGTTGTGAAAAGTTTCATATTTGGCCCTTTAGGTTTTATAGTTTAAATTTGAACCCCAAAAGTTTTGTTGTTTTGAAATTTAAATAGTTGAAACCCTAATGTTTTGAAAAAGGTTTCAAAACTTGCCCTCAAGTTTTGGAATTTAAATTTTGATTAAATAGTTTAATTTTGATGCATATTTAAATTCTAAACCCTTTGGTTTGAAATGTTTCAAAACTTGCCCTCAAGTTTTGGAATTTAAAGGTTGATTAAAAGTTTAATTAGAAATGTTAAATTCTAAAACTCTAGTATCGTTTTGAAAAAGTTCAAATCACACCCTTATGGTTTTATTAATTAATTAAGGTGTATAATTAAAAGAGGTTTAATAAATCCATAAAAGTTTACGTTAACCATTTAATAGAATTAAAAGTGTAATTGTTAAAGTTAACCACATAGTATTTTAAAAGTTATAAAATACACCCTATACTATATATAACATTAAAAGTCTAACATTATATATATGTATAACTAAAAGTCAGTCTTACCGTTAGTAGGCCTCATTCACGAAGCTGGTCTATAAGGGGTGTTTAAGGAAATTGCCTATAAAATGGCGATTGAATGGGTATCCACTCTTACCCACCGCACTCTTGACTAGTGGAGAGTCGTTAGCCGAACGGGTAGGATAGGACGAAACCTTCCTTTATAAGTATAATGAAGTATAAAAGTAACTAAATGTTTTCATAAAATTCCCAATCTTAGTTACTTAGGCAAAAGTGAATTGATGCAATTCCATGAAATTACACTTTGTGCCCTTGCGAAGACGTTAGTGGAGCGTATGTGGTTAACCGGCACACTAAATGGGTCTAAGCAAAGGTAGCAAAGGGTGACTCAATGTTTGTCATAGTTCGGTGGAGCGTGTGTGGTTTACCGGCACATCGAATAGGTGACCGTAACATGTGAGGGCACCATGTAGTTTGCATGGTTATTCACACCCGCTTTGTGATCCTCGGCATCCCAGTCACAAACAAGAGGGGCATATCGAGATATAAACATGCTATTGAAAGTTCAATGTATCTCAAAGGATCTAGGAGTTTTCATAGATTTAAAACTTAAATTTCTTTTTCGTTTTTCGTGGTGGAAATTAGTGAATCGTCATTCACTTACCTTCAAATATTCTGCAATTAGGGTTACGGCATCCCTCTCCCGAGTTGTAGAATATTGTGTTGGGTCCTAGCCTTAGTATCTCATTTGGGTGATTTACTAAGGACTCATTCAATCAACTAACTTGAATTAGTTTTCTCCCGTATTATAAATGTCAAAGTTCGACAACTATGGTCTTCCCAAATCCCGTGGAACAAGCATTCCACATGAAGATGATATTCCACGATTCGATCGAGGATCAAGAAATCATGCTTCACTTCCTCCTCCTCCTCCAATTATTCTCCCTAACCCACAAGATTGTAAAATTGAAAGGTTCAATATCACTCAAGCCCTATTGGCAAGTAAACATAAAGAAGGAAAGTCGGTGTGTGCACACGTCCTAGGGATGAAGTCGCGCATTGATAGACTAAGAATGATGGGATCCGTTGTTAGTGAAGAGATGGCTGTTGATTGGGTTCTTTAGTCACTTCCCAACTCATATAGTGAGTTCGTAAGAGAGTACTATATGACGAACCACAACGTGACCCTTATAGATCTCACCTATATACTTATTGCTGCCGAATCAGCAATGGTTTGGCGCAA
Organism: Lactuca sativa; assembly: GCF_002870075.4. Taxonomy (NCBI): domain Eukaryota; kingdom Viridiplantae; phylum Streptophyta; class Magnoliopsida; order Asterales; family Asteraceae; genus Lactuca; species Lactuca sativa. The sequence goes on from NC_056629.2 coordinate 101,133,073, forward strand.
TAGAAAAGCAAAGTTGATTGGTGAATCTGCCTTCAAGACCTCTATGGATATAGACAATGGCAATGAAAGACATGCAATGATCAAAAAGTTTGATCATAAGAGAAAGGCGATGTCTGAAGTAGTTCCATGTGTTGTTCCAAAAGAGTCAATTTGCTTTTATTGCCAAGAGAAGGGGCATTGGAGACGAAGTTGCCCTAATTACCTAAGAGATCTAAGAGATGGGAGAGTCAAAGGTATGACTGCGCTTTAAGTAAAAATCCACTATCTAACTCCATTAAGTTCCTACTCATTGATTCTTAATACATGATGTAATAAGATTACATTTGAGTGTTTTGTAGGGTCGGTGAAAAGAAAGGAAGCTTGATAAGAGAGCAAGATGAATCTAATCACAAGAGATGGATCTCGATCGCATGGACTTGAAGATTAGATTTTGAGCTTAGAAAGTTATGATAGAGTTGTTAGAAATTTTCTTTTGTACATAGTTTTCAATGGATTTTGCATTGCAAGGACAAATTTTTTCCGCTGCTTTTATAAATAAAATAAATTTTCGTTTGACTTATTTATTTATTTATTTCCTTGCAATGAAATCGTTATGAAAATTGGTGTTTGCATATTTCCACAACAAATGGATATGATTCTTATTTATGGTGTTTATGGAAAAGTCGAGAATTTACCAAATAGGGAGAGTTTCTCATCGCCCAAAGTTTCAATTGGACAGAAATTTGGAATCACGCAACTTGGTTGCACGATGAATGAGAAATTTCATATTTGGAAATTAGACAAAATCATTGACAAAGTGTCAAGTGAAGGACTAAGAGATCGAGTACACAAAGTTGTGTGTTGATCAAAGTCCACCATAAGAGTAACAAGATATTCGTCATGATTTACTAAAGGTTTAGTAAATATGATTATACTTACAAGATTAAGTGTAATTCTGAATTGATTAAAGAGTTTAGATCAATAGCAGAACGAATAAGAAGAATCAAGTATGCAGAAAGATAAAAGTTTCTCTATTCTAAGAAGATGGGAGAGTACCTTTTATGCTTTATGATAGGTCTTAATGATTAAGAACCATATCTCAATTGATCCTCTAAGTGAGTCTTAGTACAATTGCATGTCTAAGAAGAGGAATCATGAATTGAAGAAATGGTTAAATCAAGAAGTCAATCATACTTCGTCCCAATAACAAGTCTTAAAGTTAAGATTGTGACAATGAGTAAAAAGTATTAAAGGTTTATAACATTCATCAATTGTGGAAAGTTGTGATGTCTTGGATAAGACAAAGAACAACTAAGACCAAAATTATGAAGTGTTTTGTTTTGATAAAAGCTACACTAACTCTTGAATATAAGTTTGTCAAGAAATGTTTTGACAAGAGAATCGTATATGTCAAGGAGTCAGTGGGAGTCTTTATAGTCTTGAAAAGTTTCAAGAACAAATCAAATAAACCTTATCGATCATCACTAGCACACGACTTGAGGTTTACAACCTATCGTGTTGACATTATTTTGATTCTGTGCCAATCCAATCGAGTTAATTATGCATGAGAGTTCTATGAGTTCTCATTTTGAACGCATAAAAGGCAAAGCACCTTAATCAATGAAAGGTACATTGATAAGAAAGGGTGAGCTGCTTAACTACTTGGAAGACATGGTGGGCAGCTGTGCTACCATAAGGCAAGAAATCAAGATTAAGAAAGTTCGCTCCATATGAGTTTGAATTTGTCGTAAACTTGGTTTTGACAAATTCACATGGATAGGAACATATACACCATTTAAATCTAAGTGTCATAAGATTTCCTCCTTCATGAAAATGATTGTGAGGAAATGCTTTCACTAAGAAAGATTTTAAGAAGATAGTGATTGTAAAATTGCATTCTCAAATTCAATCATGGTTACGACATCCCTTTCCATAATTTGAATTGTGAGGTTTGGCAATTAGTCTTAATTGTTTAGACACACATATGAACTATCGAAGGCAAAGGTGTATAAGTTCAAGAAGCATTGATAAAGGATTATCAAAGCACTAAGTATTAGAAACATGAACTTAAGAAATTCAATAAGTATTGTTTTCTGAAAGTTAAGATGTTTATGAATACATGTCGAAGCTAGTGGGAGCATAAGTGTTATGTTTTATAATAATCATCATGATAGTGGGAGCATAAGTGTTATGATTGTATGATTATTAAGGAAAGTATTGCAAGGTTAGCAATATTAATTATAGAAAACAAGAGTCATACTTTGCAAAGTTGTAGGAGTTGAAAGGTTGTTTTGCTATAATTAAGGGAGAGAATATTATGCTTCATTTCAAATCTAAAGGTTTAGGTTGAGAAATGTTAATAAAATTTAGTCAAAGGTACAAAGTGTGTTCTTAAAATTTCGATTATGATTACGGCATCCCTCTTCACAATTCGAATTTTGAGAACATAGCAAATAAAACATTATACGTCGTGTCCCATACGCTTCGGGTATAGGATCGATTGCAAATGCTTTAATGTTTGACCATTCTAAAATTTTCCGAATGTCTAGCACATTTAGAGGGAAAAAGGACAAGAATTGGTTTTGACTAAAACAATTAAACAACTATCAAAGGACAACCCAAAGTTCGACGAGGATTGGTCGCTTGTGAGTAGTATAGTATTGGAAAATAAGGAAATGTTTCCATATTGGATGGACCATATCGACATCATTACAAATAGATAAGATACTATTAAGAATGAGTTGTCATATGGAACATATGGAAGTGTGTCCATATTGGGAATTGAATATTGAGAAATCTATGACTAGATTAGAAATTTCTATGCAAAAGGATGTTCAAAGAATGTACTTTGAGTGAGTGACATCACATCTATGGAATTGTCTTGTAACAATCTCCGATAGAAGACTTTGTAATATCATTGGCAATAGTCTTTGTGACTTTGGTGCAGTGACACTACAAAAGAGATAGTTGCATAGAATGTTAGAATCTAGCATATTATATAAGTAGCAAGAATTTGATATTCTTTCACTTATGAAAAGGATTTGGAGTTGTGAAATGAGAATGATTGGAAATGTGTTCAATGTGATCTATTTCACAAAGTAAGAACCATAGGTAAACATTGTGTGCATGCTAGGAGCATGGGACAAGTGTTGTAATTCAAGTAAGAAGTTGATTACCCGAAACGACAAATAATGAGTAATCAATATGGTGATAAATAAAAGGTGTTTTATTTATACTCAAAGGTTTGAGGCCATATAGGATTAGTATTATTCTTCTGTTTCACATTTGCATGTTTTGACTTCCAGAATAATTGAGTTTATTAAGAATAATCGAATTATTCGAATGGGCCACAATCATTCATATGTTGGAAGTAGATATGAATGAAGACTGTCGTGAATTGGTGTGTGGATTGTCTAAAAGGAGTATTAGACATAAGCAAATGTTTGCTGCAACGTTCATGAGTGCTTATGAATGTGATTTGAGCATTGGATTAGACCCACACTCACTTGGATCACTCCATGGATTGTATCACGAGTGATTGGTGAGACGATAACATCTTATATTCTTGAAACCGAGATGTGTGAGTTGTATCTTGCGAATCGGTTTCACATTGATAATATGTAAACGCACTAGTAACTTGGTGTTATAAAACATATTGTTGTGTGTGATTTGGTGCGTGAGTGCAAGCGAGCATTGTATCAAAGTTTATCCGTTCCTTTTATTCAAAATAGGATAAAAGCGATATCTTTGGGCCCCTCGATGGTTTAGTGATGACAAACGTAAATGCTCGGCCGGGCTAGGGCTAATTTGATTTGTTCAATTAGTCAATCGTCATAAATCAGAAATCGAGAAGTAGTACAAAGAGAATGATTTGAAATCATATCTCATATGATATCTAGAATGGAGGAATATATGATCCCTTATCTAAGGACACGCGTATCTGATATGATCAGAGTTGACAGCGGCTTTGGAAAGCTACGATTGCAGATCGGGATCCGAAGTCATACACAGAATAGTTGTTAGACTTATCCAAGTGGGAGACTGTTGGATTAGTGTCTAAGTCCATAACTATTTTGGTATGTACTTGACCCGATGGTGCATGGTCCTTTTGGGTTGCCTTCACCAAAGCAACTTGATTGGAGAAATATATATAGAGAGAGGATAATATGATTTATTAATATGTTATAAGAATAATATATTAAAGGAGAAATCATATTTGTTTAATTAATATTGGTCGATAATTAATTAAGAATTAGTTTTGTGATCAAATGTAATTAATCTAGAGGGGCTGATTTGTAATTATGTGATAGTTACAAAATAAGGTAAGGATTATCTTATAAGTATGGTGGACGAATTTAAGGTTGGAAAGCCTTAGAATTCGAGTATGATAAGGATTCAAGGATTATCTTATTGGTTGCTTAATGGATAATCAACTAGATAAGGATAATGACTGAAACCCTATCTCTACACCTATATAAACACCCCTAGGGTCATGAATTCGTGTAACCCTTCCCAAGAGGTCCTAAGGACGAATTCTAACCTCCCTCCTCTCTCTTTATACCTTCTCCACTTGCTTATGGTGTTTGTAAGCCATTAGAGGAGTGACACTTGTGACTCTCTGCTTTCCAAGGTCAATTCAAGGAGGAATTAGATTGTTATTGCTATATAACAATCAAGGTATGTTCTTAAACCTATTTACATGTGAATTCTGATTTCCATATGCTAGAATTAGGGTTTATAGTCTTGGATTCAAAGCATGTACAATAGAGAAACCTAGATCCAAGCATTAGGGTTTGTATGAGCACATAGGATGTCTTATGTCCAAAACCCATCAGTATGTATATAGCAAATTTGATACTTCTGATAAAGGAGTCATGATTTGCTTATATGTAGATGATATGTTGATTTTTGGTACCGATTTAGAATAAGTTGATAAAACCAAGAAATTCTTATCATCTAGTTTTGATATGAAAGACATGGGGGAGGCTGAAGTAATTCTTGGTATAAGAATTAGAAAAGGAATCAATGGGATTTCAATTTCTCAATCTCATTATATTGAGAAGATATTGAAAAAGTTTAACTTTGAGAATTGTTCTCCTGTTAGCACTCCTATAGATCCTATTCTTAAGCTTCTACCTAATAAAGGATCTCCAGTGTCTCAACTAGAATACTCAAGGGCTATTGGTTGTCTCATGTATTGTAACAACCCGAAATTTAGGTTCAGCTATTTAACCCTTCATCTTTTCCTAGTTGTCATTTTGGGTCCTTTGTGTTGAGTGTTAAGCTTGTGAGTACGCTGGGCGTACAAGGAGTACGCTGCGCGTACTCGCGCACTTATTCTGTACGCGGTTCCATCCGGGTACGCTGGGCATACCTAGGGTTACGCCGGGCGTAACCGGCCCATACTCAAAACCCTAAAATGACTTGAGGGCTATAAAAGGAATGAGATGGCCTTGTCCCTCAGCCACCATCTTTCAGAAAGAAACCCTAAGAGAACTTTTCCTTCGTTTTTAGCTTGGGTGTGAGTGTTCTAAGCTTCAAAGTGCCTTTTCAAGGTGGTGAAAGAGAAAAGGAGTCTATTGTCGAAGCTAGAAGTTGGTGGTCAAGTGTGGATCTGAGGACTACAAAGGTTGGAGCTTCTTCCTGAGGTAAAAAGTTCAGATCTTGGCTTGTAGTTTTTATGGTGTGCTTCTTGGACCAATTTCTAGGGTTTTTGGTCCCAAGATGGAGACTTTTTGAACAAGTAGTCTCCATTGGCCTAGATCTATCATATTCCATAGCTATATGAGTTGTATGTTCATAAAAATGCAATCTTGGACGTGAATGTTGAGCCATGCATGAGATCTAGACTCTTGGAAGTGAAAAGAAAGGTGTTAGAAGGTGTGGGAAGCCTTTATAGCCATGCAAAGGCTTAAAGGTTCCGACTTTATGGATTAAGAAGTAGTAAAATGGCCAGATCTGGAATATGGGGTTATGTCTTAATCGTTTAAGACATTAGAATGAGGAAATGAGAAACTGGGATGTACACTGGGCGTAATCCCAGTACGCGCCGCGTAATGGGTCGCGTTCCCCGTTTCCAGAATGCAAGGGTACGCCCCGCGTACTGCTTGCTGTTGACTTTTGTTGACTTTTAGGGTTTTGGTTAACGTGTGGACTTTCGAGTCAGGGAGGGGTAAAATGCTCTTTTACCCTTATGAGGGAAAGTGAATAAGGACGTAGCATAGCCTTGGAAGCCAATAATAATTAGAATGATTATTTGTTGTGTTTAGGCGAGGCTAGGATGTCGTTTTGAGATTTCCGAGATATCGAGCACGTGAGATTCTAGACACCATACGAGGTGAGTCTTCTCACTATACTGTGCCGGAAAGGTACCTATGTGTGACTGGAAGGTCTTATATGTTATGAAATGCATGTTTTGTATGATATGCGTTGTATGTTCTGTATGCGTTATGTAAGTGATATGTATGCTATGTATGATATCGGCTGGAAGGCATTATGACGAGGACTGGAAGGTCAGGGAGTCATGGACCGGAAGGTCGATACGAGTACTGGACTGGGACGGAAGTCCCCTGAGACACATGGACCGGAAGGTCGTGTTGAGCATGGCCTGGAAAGGCGTATATGTGTAAGGGTATTTTGGGGAATTCACTAAGCATTTATGCTTACAGTTGTTGTGTTATGTGTTTCAGGTACCGGCGAGGACCGTGGAAAGGCGCCGGCGTGACTCGTACACACTAGAGAGAGGATTTGATTTTTGTGATCTTGGGAAAACGATATGTTTTGATAACAAATGTTGGATATTTTATAAACATTTATGTGAAAATGGTTGTGACAAAAATTAAATTTTTGCCTTGAAATTTACGTTGTTACATGTATGCCATGATTAGTACTAGGCCTAATATAGCATATGATGTGGGAAGGCTTAGTAGATATACTAGTAATCCTAGTTCACATCATTGGCAAGACGTGAGTAGAGTATTCAAGTACTTAAAAGGGACCATGAATTATGGTTTAACTTATAGTGGATATCGTTCTGTTTTAGAAGGTTATTTAGATGCCAGCTAGATTAACAACTTAGAGGATCACTCCTCTACTAGTGGTTGGGTGTTTCTTCTTGGAGGAGGTGCCATTTCTTGGGCATCTAAGAAACAGACTTGTATTACTAACTCAACCATGGAGTCTGAGTTTGTTGCTTTGTCTGCTACTGGTAAAGAAGCTGAGTGGCTAAGGAATTTGATTTATGAAATTCCATTATGGCCCAAACCGATATCTACCATTTCTATCAGATGTGATAGTGCTGCAACCTAGTCAAGTATACAATGGAAAGTCTAGACATTTAGATGTTAGACATAGCATGATTTGTGAGTTCATCATGACTGGTGTGATATCTGTGGAGTTTGTAAGAACTCAGTTGAATTTAGCCGATCATCTAACCAAAGGGTGCAAGAGATCTTGTGCACAAGGCGGCTGTAAGGATGGGTTTAAAGTCCGCTTAAAATCTTTTATATTGAGATACCCAATTCCCATCTAATGTGATATTAGATGTTGAACTCAATGCGGAAAGCTTGATATTTGAAGATTGGAACACATTATTATCATAATCCCAAGGTATGTGTTTAGTACTGCAAGTAAAGGAGGTTGAATTTATATTCTTAATCGTTCTTTTGAAAAATTGCATTTGCAGGTGCAAAAATAAAAGGGCTACCTATATAAGCATGAAGTTTAGCTACTTCAAGAAGTTAGGACTTGGCTTTGATATGCTTATTGAAGGATGGGACACAAGCTAGTAAAATATAGTGTCAAGTTAGAACTTATGAGAATGTAAACTGTTGTGTGTATTATATTCATGTATTCACTATGGATAGAAAGGGTTCAATCCTTAGTGACACCCTGATATTCGAATATTTGGATTGTGTAATATACTAAGGTGAAATTCAATCGTCACGATATTTCATTTATGCATCAGTTTATTGGTGTTATGTTTCATTTTAAGTTAATCAAGCTTACACTTAAATGGGGGAGGTTTGTTGGTGATTTGTTATCATCAATATTATTTAAATGTAATGGGATTACTTTGTTGACCAAAGGTGATCTTGATAAATATTAAACAAGTAATGAAGGTTTGGAGTACACACTTGTTTAAGTTTGATCAAGTTTTCAAAGTACATTGTCATTTAGGGGTGAAGCCCCTAAACGAACGGGGGTCCGGGGCCAGCTCCCTTGGGAGCGGGGTCCAAGGGGCGGCAGCTCCTGGCGGGGTCCAAGGGGCAAAGCCCCTGGCTACGGTTGAGTTGACCATTGTTTGAACCTTATCCAAACTTCCATCATATTTCAGTTTTTATAGTTTATGACAGTTTGAAACTGTCATATGACAATTTTCAGACAAAGATCATAAATTTGGTTTTGGTCTCATTTTTCTGGTACAGACGAAACTATCATCAAAGCATTCTAAATTCTTGTCTCTCTGAGTCTTATCCGATTAAAGAATATTGGGAGTACCACCCAAATGCTTTAATCTGAAAGTGTTTTACACAATTCTCATAATTCTAAGCCTTACTATATCCCAATTTCTAACAGATCACCCACATCAGCCTCCTACTGTGTTTCACGTTGCTGACCAGACAACTAAACTCACCCCCATGGCAGTGGTTTCCTCCGACTCATTCTGATTAAATCGCGGATATAGCGGCTGTAATGCACACCATGTCGATCAATGACACCGACAACCCATCTTGGTATATGGACATCGGGGCTACTTCTCATTTTGCCTCAGACTTAGGTAAACTCCATTCCTTCCATAACAATAGCAAAATAAACTATGTCCTTATTGGCAATGGCTCTTATTATCCCGTCACTCAATCTGGACAGTCTCACATACACACATATCACCGCCCACTTCACCTTCATAATGTTTTGGTTACACCTAACATTATCAAAAACCTTATTTATGTTTGAAAATTCACAACAGATAATATTGTCACTATTGAATTTGATAAATTCGCTTTTTCTATGAAGGATTTTCAAACCCGTCAGATACTTCTTAGATGTGATAGCTTGGGTGATCTCTATCCTGCTTTCGAGGAGCCCAAATCTCCTACCGCTCGCCGTGCTGATAGTCCAATCCTATGGCATCAGCGTCTTGGTCACCCCGACCCTCGTGTTCTTCAGTTTTTACTTTCAAATAAATTTATAGCATGTAATAAAGACTCTATTTCTGTTACATGTAATTCATGTCGTCTTGGCAAACATGTTAGGTTGCCATTTACTTCATCTGTTTTGACTGCTTCTCATTTATTTGATATTATCCACTTTGATATCTGGACTTCTCCTATATCGAGTGTTTTTGTAATAAATTATTATGTGTTTTTTTGTTGGGTTTTGTATACTACAACATCCTATGGTGCACATACAACCCTAAATGCCTTGGATCTATGTTTTCTCTAATTATGCATGCAATGGTATTTCCAAAGCATTAAGCCTATAACTAGTATGCAATTAACATAAACAATATGAAATACTAGTTAGTATGAAATACCATTTATGTAGCTTGAAACCTTGTTGTATTTGGCCTTAAGAGCTTAGCACCAAAAGTATGAAAGCCTCAAATTGCTCATAACTCACCTAAGGAGTACATATTCATATGTTGGATTCCAAGGGTTATGGGTATAACCCAAATCCATACCCATGGGTATTATGATCCATGGTTCATGTGGCCCAACTCTTTATGTGTCCACACATAAACTTGGTCTAACATGGATCATAAGCCCAACACATTTAAATATAAATAATTATGATAATTAGTCCCTATAGATTTAATTAGTCTCTTTTGTTCACTAAATTAATTCCAAATTAATTCTTGATCAATACTAATTAAAACATATGATTTCATAATAATATATTAGAACTTATAATATATTAATAAATCATATATAACCTTCTCTCAAGAGTGCATCCTAACAAATTGTCCTGGTGTTATGCTGTGACAACCCGAAATTTCTGTCTCGTACAACCATTCAACTCAATCAAAGTCAGACTTGTTTCTGCTATATTTTTAGCAGTATTTAGAGTCTGTTTGAGCATGCTAAGCCTAGTACATCCAATGAATGAGTGATAGGAAGTGTCTGTTGAAGTTCTAAACCACCAAACAAGCCTTAAACATCATCATGTGGAGTTTATGGCCACACCATATGAGTTTATGACCGTAAACTCATGGTGGCCATAAACTCATGCCTTATACATGATGATTCTTGCTTTTCATCCTCATTCTTCACCATTTCAAGTCAAGAACTCTATTTCTCTCACAAGTATCATAAGGATCTTCATTTTGTTCTTCAAAAATGTAAGTGTTTCATGCCTTGATTAGTTGATACATCTTCTTAACTAGCATCACCATTTGATTTCATCCATTAACTTCATCTTTTGGGTTTAATCTTCAAGAAAACCAAGAACACACACTCGTGTTTTGGGCTGAAATCAACCCTTTTAGCTTCTATATTGTGAGTACCTCTTCCCTAAATGTCACAACTAGGAATTTTGAGGCCTTGTAACTACAACACTTATATCAATTATGAATCAACAATATTAAAGCATGTATGATGCTTATTCAATAACAGCAAAACCTTATCAAATACTTCATTCAAGCACTACAAATAGTCAACAAAGAATTGGAAAACCTTGAAATCCCGGTTTAAGTCCATTTGGACTAGGATTTCCTTATTGGGCCAAATGGACCAATGAGCTTCCAATTTAACTATCTTGAACCTAGAACTCTCAAATGGGCCCTAATTGGACCCATATACATGAGACTTAACATTTTTGGGTCTTATGAACCCAAAATAAACTAGGTTAACTTTAATAGGTCACAACCAATTTAATTTAGCACTAAGAGGACACAAAAATTATACTTTGATTTATTTGGGCCAAGCATCATCTAGATTAACTATAATATGGGCCTAAGGGCAAAAAGACCAAATTTTCTCTCTTCCCCTCTCCATTCTCGGCCCAAACACACAAAGAAAGAGGAGTTGACTTTTGGTAGCCACCTCACCATAATCTCTTGGATTACCATGCTAAGGCCTCATATCTCCATGCAACAATCCCATCGCCACTCTCTCCTCCTCTCTCTTTTCTTCTCTCGGCCGAACACAACACACACACCTCACCAAAAACTCTCTCTAAACCACTCTCAATATCACCTTCTTCTCCTTTGAAGATCTCGAAAATTTGGCTTGAAGTCTAAGGATTTTCATCATGTAATTCATCATCTAAGGTAAGTTGATGACTAATACATGATCTAGCTACTTCATTTCATCAAAATCTCTTCTCAACCTAATCAAAATCGTGATATTGCACCTTAGAAGCATCTAAGTTCGAGATCCTCCAAGAAGACTTCCTAGGATCGAAATTTCTTCATCTTTTCCTTCAAAAACCGAAACCACAACTCAAGGTGAGCTTCATACCCCTCTCTTTGCGGTTTTCATATGTTTTATGGGGGATAATACAAGAAAATGCGTAGATCTATGTGTATGTGTATGCTATGTGTGATTTTATGCATGTATTTGTGTGATTTTATGTGTTTTTGTGATGAATATGTGACCAAAAGGAGTGTTAACTGGAGATCTATAACATGAGAAAGGAAACAAACATAATCTAAGTTATTTTACACTAAATGAGTCAAGAATAATAGCTTATAAGATTATGATGAACATATTCTAACATAAAACCCATTTTAGGGCTTATATTGTCAAATATACAAAACTTGGGTTAAAAATTGCCAAGTCACGGTTTCTTAAGGGCCAAAAGAGTCAAAATAGTTTCCATAATTGTTTTTCTGAATAATAAAATTTTCAAAGGACTTGAAATGTAAAATTTTAGCTTAATGGGCTAATTTTGGGCTTTTTGCCCCAATAAGCCTAGTATTGCGAAAAATTGATAATTGAAGGGGCTGAAATGAAAATTTCTTCCTAACAGAGGATAAAAAGTGTAACAAAACTATCTCAAGGGTCAAAAATCGTTTTCACTACCAAAAAGGACAAAATATGTAAAGTTTTTAGATTTTGGGCCAAAACTGTAAAAGTTGTGAAAAATGGGGTTTTAACCGAGAAATACCATTCTGGGAGGGCTGAATCTGTTAACAAAATAAATTTTGGTTTAAAACTGTCTTTTCAACAAGTTTATGATGCAAAAGTGTCAAGAAAATGTTTTAAGGACTAAAAATGAAATTCTTTTATATAAAGGACTAAAATTGTTATTTTTATAAAATGAAAGGTAGTGAAAAGGTCAAACTCCTACTTTTAAACAAATTAATTCATTAAGTCAAAATACAAAACCACTGATAAGACGGAAAACGAATACACATTCAACACCAAATGTCGTTATTAACGAATTGATTCGGTCTCGAATCAATAAAAAACAACAATCGTTAAGTCAAAACACTTCGATAGATACGCGATAACTACAATGAGTAAATCTTCAAACTTTGGGCTTATGAGTTTCAAATCATGCTCGTTGGGCCTTGCAAGCCCATCGACATGATCTTTGGGCCTAAAGGGATAACGCTTATATGTTATTGGGCCTTCTATGTGTCACACCCCAAAACCTAGAATGACGGAAACGTTCTGGGGCGGAGGACGTCATGTAAAATATCACAACACAGTATAATAGTAAATAAGCAAACAACATCATCCATTGCATTAAATATATAATTTTAATACAAGTGTGTTCCGTACAGTTATAGACACCAAAAAGTAAATCAAAATAATAAGATGAGTCTTGGATGCGCTCTATCTTCTCAAAAGCTGGCCTTGGTACCTGTCTACTGACGACCTGAGAATACAAGTTATTTTGAAAGAGTTTATCAGCATTAAGCTGGTGAGTTCATAAGTATTTTAGTGTCGGTGTTTGTATCAAAACGTTTGAATCTCTAAGAAAAACCTATATTTTCTATTAAAAGTAGCCTTCTACCAAAGCATAACTGTTTTGTAAGTTCGTTTATCGTAAAAGTGTGTAATTTTCCTAAGTGTAACTATCATTAACAAAATATAGTTTGTACATTAATGTTTAAGTGAAATGATCACTAATTGTATGTAAGGGTAAATTATTGTAGTACTGTAGTGTTGTATTATAGGAACTACTGCTGTACTAACTACCTTAAACCGGATTTATATTAAGGTATCATGTGATTAATTGTACCATACTATCGACTAGGTAACAACGACGAATGTGGATCGTAAAAAGGTATGACGTTTGGCACCCGCAGACCTGCAGGTCCGGCTGTAGCTAGCAGCAAGGTGTACGATAGTCAATCCAGTATAAATCTATACACAAACTCATGCTCTCCCTCCAAGAGACTCTGGCTACAACTCGGGCCATGACATTGAAAGCATGCTTCGATATAGTGGATCACAATTGTTAATGTATTCATGTATATGTAATGTATTGTTACTCGTGATAGTATTGTTTGTATATGTTCTCCGCCTAGTATAATCGTATATGTTCTCTTCCTAGTATAATCGTATATGTTCTCCTTCTAGTATAATCGTATATGTTCTTCTTCTAGTATAGTTGTATATGTTCTCATAGTAATGTAATGTATATGTTCTCGTAGTAATAAGTACTGACTCATGAATGAACTGACTCTTTGATCTAGCAATAGTATAAGTATTAACCTGTGCTACCCCGATGGTAACTTACTAATGATGTAAGTAGTATGCATGAATATGGAAGAACTTTTATGACTATATATGTACACATGATATATAATTAATATTGAAATGACCTTCGGATGGCTACCTGATATCCCACTAGACCACATCTCAAGCGTGAAAAGGAAATAGGGCGTGCGGCCTTCCTAAGGCTTTTAAACATTTCTTATATAACTATACATATACATGCATGCAATTTATATTAAGTATAAAAGAGTTGAAGTAAAAGTAATTGATAGGTAAAAGAGTTTGTAAAGCCGTTTGAAGTAAAACAGTTTGATAAACAGTTTGAACAGTAATAAGATCATTGTTTTGTAGTTATTAATCACATGTGATTGATGTAATAACTATAAGTATTAAACTTGTATCCCCCCCCCATTAAAGCATTTAAAACATTTAAAAGTATTTCAAAGGTTAGTTAAAGGGGTATGAACTCACTTGTGGTGAGTGGATTGGATGGAAGTGTCGGTGTAACAACGTAAAATCCCAATTAAATTTTTACTTTTTAAAACCACAAAATGTATATCACATCATAATTTCAAATCTGAAACAACAGTGTTTTCAAAACAAATTCCCAAGATCTCTCAAAAGTGAACTCTATCGGTGTGAGTGTGTACGAGTCAAGTCGTCGCCTTCCCACGGTCCTCGCTGGTACCTGAGACATCAAACACAACAACTGTAAGCATAATGGTTAGTAAGTTCCCCAATATACCACATACCACAAATACGCCTCTCGAGGCTAACCCGACCCTCCGGTCAAGATGTCTCAACGGGACCCTCCAGCCCCGCAGCTCGTTGGACCCTCCGGTCCGGTCATAGCTCATTGGGCCCTCTGGCTCGGTCTGAATCGTTGGACCCTCCGGTCCGGTCTATATAATCATACAACATACAAATAACACATAATATAAAATCTCAACTATAACACATATCTCATACATAACACATAAGACCCTCTGGTCAACTCAGAATACCACTCAAAGTACATATAGTGAGAAGACTCACCTCGTGAAAAGTCTAAGATCTCGCGTACTCGCTATCTCCCAAAATCCAACGACGACTCTACCTCGCCTAATCATAAAAATATCATATTAATACTCAAAGACTTTCATAACAACACTTTTACCCCTTAACACCAATCCTCAGAGGGTAAAAGACCATTTTACCCCTCCTTGACCCAAAGTCCTCATGTTGACCAAAACCCTAAGAAGTCAACAAAAGTCAACCCTATGAGTACGCGGGGCGTACTGCTTGATGTACGTGGGGCGTACATCGCCAACCCATGGATCGGGGCCTGCACCCAGTACGTTGCGCGTACTGGAAGTTATGCCCAGCGTAACAATCAGACTTTAGCATTCCTCATTTCTGGTCTTAATCGGTTAAGCCATTACTCCAACTTCTAGATCCGGCTCTGTTTATGCGTCGATACCCATAAAGTCGAGACCTTTAAGCCTTGGCATGGCTGTAAAGGCTCCAACACTTCATAACATCACTCTATTCCAACTCAAGGGCCTAGATCTCATGCATGGTGCAATGTTCACGACCAAGATTGCATTTTTATGAGTCTAGAAATCAAAATAGACCAGAAATATGAGGGATCTAAGGTTATGGAGACAATTTGCTCAAAAGTCTCCACCTTTGGGACTAAAACCCTAGAAAATGGTACATGAAGCATATTACAAGAACTATAGGACAAGATCCGAGCTTTTTACCTTGAAATGAAGCCTCAACCTTTGCTAAGCTCATATCTACACTTGAATACCACTTCTAGCCTTCCCCAATGAGTTCCTCTTCTCCTTAGCTACCTTGAAATGGCACCACCAAGCTTAGAATACTCACAAATGGCCTAAGAACGGTTACACACTCTCTTTAGGGTTTCTCTCTGAGGGATGGTGGCTGAGAAGTCGAGCCACACATTCCTTTTATAGACCTCCAAAAGAATTAGGGTTTTTAGGTTTGGACCGGTTACGCCCCGCGTAACCTTGGGTACGCCCAGCGTACCTGAGGGTGAACGCGTCCAAATGAAGCGCACGAGTACGTGCAGCGTACACCTTGTACGCCCAACGTACTCGCTAATCATGCAACCCTAAAAGAGAAAATAATAAGGATGAAGGGATAAATAGAAGGGTACCTGGTTTTCGGCTGTTACAGTCGGATACTGTGCTAGGTGGCAAATGGAGACTTGTACACACGCACGAGCCTAGTTATCATATAATGAACATTTATATAACTAATTAGCCAAATTATAACTATTAATTTAAGTTGGGACACTCTTGAACCTGAAAACACTTTGTATAAGTGTTATAAGTCCTAAGGGTTGCATCTAGGTTGTTGTGGGACAAGGCTAATGGGTTTAGGGTTCCAAAAGACCCTATACGTGAGTTTACTCTTCAATAAACCCCACACAAGGAGTTTACGGTCATAAACCCTTGAGTTTACGGCCGTAAGCTCCTAAGCTTAAAGATAATTTGTGTTTTGAAGTGTTACATGATTCCTAGAAGCAATTCTACTTGGTGGTTTAATCCTTGGAAGAGTTTAGGGCATTAAGACACTCCTTTTAGGAGTTTACGGCCCCAAGGCCATTTCCTTTTGAGTTTACTGCCATAAACTCATATGGAAAGGGGTCTTTTTATGTTTTCAAGTCCCATGCTCATCTAGGATAGGTTCTAGACAATTATCTAAGGCCAATGAAGGCCTTAGGCACACTTTGGTACCCTTCTTTGATGTTCACGGCCCAAGAACCATAACCATTAGAGATTAGGGCCGTAATCTCTCTTTGGGAGGGGTTTTTGATGATTTAAAGTCCCTAAATCAACTAGGAGTAAATCAAGGCTATTGTCCAAGGCTTTAGGAGTGATTAAGGCACTCTTTGGCCTTTGAGTTTGGAGTTCACGGTCCAAGAACTTCTTGGGCCGTGAACACCTAAATCTTGGTGTTAATGGATGATTTCTAGTCTTGAATACACCTACATACAAGTCTAAGGTCGTTACTTAACAAGGGGAAGGGACTAGGCATCATTTAAGCCTTATATAAGAGTTTACTCCCCAAGTGTTCTTGGGCGGTAAACTCTCGAATCTTGATGTTTTGCTATGAAATCTATGTTATTATGCACATTATAAGCTATATAATACAACTAGAGAGAGGTACTCACGATTTGGGATGAAGACCCGAAGATCCGTGAGAGAGAAAATGGCTTTTCTCTAGTTGGAAATGTAACTAATGAAATAATTTGGTTAAGAATCATATATATAGTCCTGGGGTTTTTGGCAGAAAATATTATTATTCCAGAAATGAACTCTAATATCATAAAGTTTATAAATACCCGAGTTGCACAAACCCATGTGCATCCACTCTCCTGATATCTCCTTAAATGTAAACCCTAAAATACTCAAAAATATTCGGAAAAGTCTGAAATTCACTGTAACTGGTCTAGCTTCTATTGACTTGATAATGTTCGTACAGAATGGAAATTTCGGGTTGTCACATCATCCCCTCCTTAGAAGGAATTTCGTCTCGAAATTAGAATTTAAGCAAATAAATAGTTACAAATAACTAAGTAAAAAGACGAGGATATTTCAGTTTCATCTGATCCTCACGCTCCCAAGTGAATTCCGGTCCTCGCTTGGTATTCCAGCGAACCTTCACAATCGGGATACGGCTTTGCTTCGTCTGCTTGACTTCTCGGTCCATGATCTCTACTGGTTCTTCCACGAAGTTGAGGCTCTCGTTGATCTCGATCTCGTCGAGTGGGATTACAAGAGTCTCTTCGGACAGACACTTTTTCAAGTTAGATACGTGGAATGTAGAATGTACGTTATGAAGTTCGTCGGGTAGATTGAGTTTGTAAGCTACAAGGCCGATTCTTGCCAGAATCTCGAAAGGCCCTATGTACCTTAGATTTAGCTTCCCACGCTTACCGAAGCGTATTAAGCCCTTACAGGGTGAGACTTTAAGAAGGACTCGGTCTCCCACCTAGAATTCCAAAGGTTTCCTTCGTTTATCAACGTAGCTCTTCTGTCGGTCTCTAGAGGCTTTGAATCGTTCACAGATCTGAACGATCTTCTCTGTCATTTTCCGAATGATTTCCGGGCCTGTGAGAGTACTGTCAGAAACTTGCCCCTAGCTAATTGGGTATCACCCACTTCCGCCCAACACAAAGGGGATCTGCACTTTCGGCCATAGAGGGCTTCAAATGGAGCAGCCTTGATGGTCGTGTGATAACTGTTATTGTAGGAAAATTTGACAAGGGGTAAATGAGTATCCCATTCCTTTCCAAAGTCAATCACATAGGCTCTCTAGATATCTTCCAGTGTTTGGATGGTCCTCCGACTTTGTCCGTCTGTCTGTGGATGGTAGGTTGTGCTCATGTCCAGCCTTGTCCCCAGGGAATGTTGTAGCGATTGCCAGAATCTTGAGGTGAACCTACTATCTCTATCGGAGATAATGGATATAGGTACACCATGTAGCCGTACGATTTCCCTAATGTATGTTCTCGTAAGCTTCTCCATCTTGTCAGTTTCTTTGATAGGCAAGAAGTGTGCGGACTTGATCAATCTATCGACGATGACCCATATGGTATCAAGTCCACCCGTTGTCTTGGGCAACTTGGTTATGAAATCCATAGTGATCCGCTCCCACTTCCATTCTGGAATCTCTGGTTGTTGTAGTAAACCGGAGGGCTTCTGGTACTCGACCTTAACATTTGCGCAAGTAAGGCATTTACTTACGAAGGTAGCAATCTCTGCTTTCATATTAGGCCACAAGTATAACTTTTTAAGATCCAGATACATCTTATCTGAACCTGGGTGGACGGAATACCGAGTGTTGTGCGCCTCGGTCATGACCAAGTCTCATAAACCACCATGCTTCGGTGTCCAGATCCGGTTCATGAAATATAAGGCTCCTCCACCCTTGGCTTCTAAATTTTTATCCATTCCTCTAAGGGATTCACTCGTCACGTTTTCAGGTTTCATGGCTTCAAGCTGGGCCGCCTGAATTTGCTTAGACAAGTGTGAATGGATAGTCATTGTCAACGACTTGACTCTTTGACCAGAATATTCCTTCCGACTTAGGGCATCTGCTACTATGTTGGCTTTACCCGGATGATAACGAATTTCGCATTCGTAGTCACTGAGTAGCTCGACCCACCATCGTTGTCTCATGTTGAGCTCCTTCTGATCGAATATGTGTTGTAAAATCTTATGGTCGGTAAAGGTAGTGCTTTTCGTTCCGTACAAGTAATGTCTCCAGATTTTCAGAGCAAACACAACTGCTCCTAGCTCAAGATCGTGGGTCGTGTAGTTAACTTCGTGTGTCTTCAACTGTCTCGAGGCGTAGGCTACGACCTTACCTCGCTGCATCAAAACACACCGAGCCCTTGATTCGATGCATCGCAATAGACTACGAAGTCTTCTATTCCTTCGGAGAGGGATAGTATTGGTGTGGTGCACAAGGCTCGCTTGAGCGTTTGGAATGATCTTTCCTGTTTCTCTTCCCAGTCAAAGGCCACGCCTTTCTGGGTCAGTGTTGTAAGAGGTTTCGCTATTCGGGAGAAGTTCTGTACGAACCTGCGGTAGTAGCCAACGAGACCTAGAAATTGACGAATTTCTGTAGGCGTCTTTGGTGCTGACCATTTCTCAATGGCCTTAATTTTGGATGGGTCCACGTGGATTCCCTCTTCACTTACCACGTGTCCTAAGAATTCGACTCTTCGGATCCAAAATTCACATTTAGAGAACTTCGCATAGAGCTTCTCCGTTCGTAAAGTTCTTAGAACTTGCCGCAGATGATCGCCATGCTCTTCCTTACTTTTGGAGTAGATCAGGATGTCATCAATGAATACAATGATGAACTGATCCAAGTAAGGTCGGCATACTCTATTCATCAGATCCATGAAGACTGCAGGCGCATTGGTCAATCCGAATGGCATCACCACGAACTCGTAGTGTCCGTAACGAGTTCGGAAGGCTGTCTTTGGAACATCCTCCTCTAGCACTCGTAACTGGTGATATCCGGATCTTAGATCAATTTTGGAAAAGTAGTTCGCCCCTTGCAGTTGGTCAAATAGATCGTCTATGCGAGGCAGAGGGTAACGATTTTTGACCATTAGTTTGTTGAGTTCTCTGTAGTCGATACACATACGGAATGATCTGTCTTTCTTCTTAACGAATAAGACCGGTGCTCCCCAAGGCGAGAAACTTGGTCTTATAAAGCCCTTGCTGAGCAGTTCGTTAAGTTTACCAGATAGTTCCTGCATCTCCGCTGGTGCTAATCGGTAGGGCGACTTGACTACTGGGGTAGCTCCTGGGACTAAGTCGATTCTGAACTCGACTTGTCGTTGCGGAGGTAATCCTGGTAGCTCTTCTGGGAAGATGTCGGGAAAGTCGCTTACTACTGGAATGTTCTTTAGTTCTTTCGTTTCGAGGCTCGTATCGACAACGTGAGCAAGGAATGCATGGTACTCTTTACGTAGGTACTTCTGTGCCTGAATACTTGATATTATACAAAGACTCGCACCGGGTTTGTCACTATAGACGATAAGAGTTTCGTTAGACGGGAGGTTTAGACGGATTGCTTTCTCATAACACATGATGTAGGCGCGATGAAGGCTTAACCAATCCATGCCGATGATAACGTCGAAGCTTTTAATCGAGACCGGCATAAGGTCGATTAGAAATGAATGGTTATCTAGAGTTAGGGTACATCCTAATATGCTATTTGTGCTCTCTGTTTTTCCATTAGCCATTTCTACTGTGAATTGTTCTTTAAGTGTGTGTGGTTGTTGTTTAAGCATGCAAGCAAATTTATAGTTCACGAAGCTTCGCTCCGCTCCACTATCGAACATAATGCATGCATAGGAGTTATCGAGGAGGAACATACCAGTCACCACCGTCGGGTCAGCAACTGCTTCCCCATGGCCTATTGCTAGTACCCTCCCAGCTCCGCCAACATTCTTTGCTTTGGGGCAGTACCTCTTATATTGGCCCCCCTCGCCACATCCATAACAGGTCTGGCTCACGCCAGCGCCGGGGACTTGGGTGATCGGCCTCGCCGGAGACTTACAGAAATGGACTGTGTGTCCTTTCCTGTTGCAGTTAGAGCACTGCATTTCACGGTAGGAGCCGTTGTGGTGGTAATTGCATTTGTTTCACTTAGGAAAATTTCTAGCATACTGCCCCACCGGAGCAGTAGCAGCAGGAGGGGTTATTGCGGCATGCACTGCCACAACTTGCTGCTTTTTGGCAGCTCGCTGTTTCTTCTTCTCCTCCCAGAACTTCCGCTTAGTGTCAGCGGGTTTGGAGGGTTCCGAGATGGCTAGGATTGTTGTTGCTGTAGGGGTTTTGACTCCATGGTCTATGAGTCGCTATGCCAGTCGCTTGGCACTGTTGAAGGTAGTAGGGTTTGATGATAGGACATTCCCCTGATATGGAGGCACTAGCCCCCATATGTACCTTTCGATCTTTTTCCCTTTAGTGGGAACCATATTGGGGCAGAGGGCCACCAGTTCGCTGAATCTGGCGGTATATGCGACTACGTTGGTGCCCTTCATGGTTAGGCTCCACAGCTCCTGCTCCAATTTCTGGATTTCGCCCCTCGAACAATATTCCTCAATCATGAGGTCCTTCATGGTTTCCCAACCCATGTCATTTTCCACTACAAGAGTTAGCGCTTTAATGTGGCCGTTCCACCACGTCAGGGCTTTTCCTTCAAAGGTGCATGCGGTATATTTGACTTTGCTCGCAGCAGGGCATGAACAAATTTAGAAGATTGATTCAGTCTTCTTGAACCATTGCGAGAGGGCAATGACTCCACCGGTTCCCTGAAAGGACTTTGGCTTGCAGTTGGTGAAATCCTTATAGGAGCACTCTCTCGAGCGCACAGGGATTTCAGCAGGAATAGAGTCAACAGGGGTTCCACCTCTGCTGGCATCAGTAGAGTGATACTGAGCCATGGCAGTTGCCACTGCCGCAACTACTGCAGCATTCAGGGCTGCAGTATCGATGACCTGAGGAGGAGGAGGTGGAGGTGTAGGGTTATTCCTGGGAGATTTTCGAGGAGACATCTTTCAACTATAAGTTTATAAAGATAAACACAATGGTAAGAATCAATTGTAAGTGGGGTGAGAGTGACACATGGACTAACTAACCATAGCCCAACAGTTGAATGAGTGTTTGAGATCACAACAAGGAAGATTAGTAGGAAAACACAAGCGTACAGATTTTTCCCATAGATTTGGTAGTTGTTAATAATACTGGTATTACTGATGTAATAAGTTCAGGGAAAAATCGACCTAACTGTAGGTCTTACATCATACCATACGGAAAGTTTGACAGTCCCTAGATTCCTAGTTAGAGTACTAGAAGTTAGGAATATTTTACAGACAAGTGCTACTTAGAGCACAGATACTAAAGGCTATTCCTTAACCAAAAGACAAAGATGTACTAGACATCTTCTAACGGCGATGGGAATTTCTCGGGCGAACCCTGAGGTCTTCCACTTGATGAACCACCTCTTGAAGGTGTCGCTCATGAGCCCTTTGATGAACTCGAAGTTCTATGACTTTGGCTCGGGAGGCAGCTAGCTGTTGCTACAGTGTTTCATTGGTTCTCCTGGTCCGTTCCATTTCTTCTTCCAGACGGCGGATGCGGACTGTGTTGACACTAGAGTTGGCATCAATCTCCATGACTCGGTCGATAGCTGCTCGACCTTGTTCACCATTACGAGCTATCCTACGGATAATGACGGGCAGAGATCGATCCGCAGAGCCACCTTCGCTGAGGTTGTAAAAGCTTCGGTCCCAAAAGTAAGGTAAGGGTTGACCCTGTTCATCGCTCCAGTGATTCAAGTTGGTTGCCCACAAAGGTGTAGGACCTGGAAAAGCTGGTCGGGGGTTGTTGTTTGGGGCTTGACCTACTGGCAGTAGGTTGTTGACTTCAGGCTCAGAGTCGGATCCATCAAAAAAGCCTTCTGCGAGGTGATCATCCAAAGGGATTGGATGCTCATCTTCGGGCTCTTCTTCGATACACCCAACATTGCCTTCATTTGGAAAGTACGAGTCGCCATGATGGAATCCAGCCATTTAAATCTACGTGAGAAGAGAGGTATAAGAATCTAGTGTATAAATAGCTTGTAGCAGCACAAAATACCCCTATAGTATTTTATATTTAAGTTCTACTTTTCTCCTTATGGAATTGTTGGAAAGTTTTTAGACTTGTTAACATATCACAACCATTCTAGGGCATATGCTAATCACTCCTCGGACCAGCATAGTTGACCCGGCTATGCTATACCCAGGACTGACCATACATCCCCGAGCTCACTTTTGATATTTAATAATCGTAATACTTTTGTTCTTGTCATTGTAACTTTGATTTTAGTATGAATGCAGACTAGTATACTTAATTAAATATTTTAGTATTTAAAGTATAGACTCTTGGTCAGAGTGTTTTAATCCCAAATGGGTTTATAGTTAGTATATCTTTTATGGGTTGATATACTCAATTCACTATAAACAATGCTCTGATACCAATCTGTCAAACCCCAAAACCAAGAACGAAGGAAACGTTATGGGGCGGAGGACGTCATGTAAAGTATCACAACACAGTATAACAGTAAATAAGCAAACAACATCATCCATTGGATTAAATATATAATTTTAATACAAGTGTGTTTCGTACAGTTATAGACACCAAAAAGTAAATCAAAATAATAAGATAAGTCTTGGATGCGCTCCATCTTCTCAAAAGCTGGCCTCGGTACCTGTCTACTGACGACCTGAAAATACAAGTTATTTTGAAAGAGTTTATCAGCATTAAGCTGGTGAGTTCATAAGTATTTTAGTGTCCGTGGTTGTATCAAAACGTTTTAATCTCTAAGAAAAACCTATATTTTCTATTACAAGTAGCATTCTACCAAAGCATTACTATTTTGTAAGTTCGTTTATCGTAAAAGTGTGTAATTTTCCCAAGTGTAACTATCATTAACAAAATATAGTTTATACATTAATGTTTAAGTTAAATGATCACTAATTGTATGTAAGGGTAAATTATTGTAGTACTGTAGTGTTGTATTATAGGAACTACTTCTGTACTAACTACCTTAAACCGAATTTATATTAAGGTATTATGTGATTAATTGTACCATGCTATCGACTAGGTAACAACGACGAATGTAGGTCGTAAAAAGGTATGATGTTTGGAAGCCGCAGACCTACAGGTCCGGCTGTAGCTAGCAGCAAGGTGTAGGATAGTCAATCCAGTATAGATCTATACGCAAACTCACGCTCTCCCTCCAAGAGACTTTGGCTACAACTCGGGCCATGACATTGAAGGCATGCTCCGATACAGTGGATCACAATTGTTAACGTATTCATGTATATGTAATGTATTGTTACTCGTGCTAGTATTGTTTGTATATGTTCTCCGCCTAGTATAATCGTATATGTTCTCTTCCTAGTATAATCGTATATGTTCTCCTTCTAGTATAATCATATATGTTCTTTTTCTAGTATAGTTGTATATGTTCTCATAGTAATGTAATGTATATGTTCTCGTAGTAATAAGTACTGACTCATTAATGAACTGACTCTTTGATCTAGCAATAGTATAAGTATTAACGTGTGCTACCCCGATGGTAACTTACTAATGATGTAACTAGAACGCATGAATATGGAAGAACTTTTATGACTATATATGTACACATGATATATAATTAATATTGAAATGACCTTCGGACGGCTAAGCCTTTTAAACATTTCTTATATAACTATACATATACAGGCATGCAATTTATAGAAAGTATAAAAGAGTTTAAGTAAAAGTAATTGATAAGTAAGAGTTTGTAAAGCCGTTTGAAGTAAAACAGTTTGAACAGTAATAAGATCATTGTTTTATAGTTATTAATCACATGCGATTGATGTAATAACTATAAGTATTAAACTTGTATTCCCCCCATTAAAGCATTTAAAACATTTAAAAGTATTTCAGAGGTTAGTTAAAGGGGTATGAACTCACTTGTGGTGAGTGGATTGGATGGAAGTGTCGGATACTGTGCTAGGTGGCAAATGGAGACTTGTACACATGCACGAGCCTAGTTATCATATAATGAACATTTATATAACTAATTAGCCAAATTATAACTAATAATTTATGTTGGGACACTCTTGAACCTGAAAACACTTTGTATAAGTGTTATAAGTCCTAAGGGTTGCATCTAGGTTGTTGTGGGACAAGGCTAATGGGTTTAGGGTTCCAAAAGACCCTATACATGAGTTTACTCTTCAATAAACCCCACACAAGGAGTTTACGGTCGTAAACCCTTGAGTTTACGGCCGTAAGCTCCTAAGCTTAAAGATAATTTATGTTTTGAAGTGTTACATGATTCCTAGAAGCAATTCTACTTGGTGGTTTAATCCTTGGAAGAGTTTAGGGCATTAAGACACTCCTTTTAGGAGTTCACGGCCCCAAGGCCATTTCCTTTTGAGTTTACTGCCGTAAACTCATATGGAAAGGGGTATTTTTATGTTTTCAAGTCCCATGCTCATCTAGGATAGGTTCTAGACAATTATCTAAGGCTAATGAAGGCCTTAGGCACAGTTTGATACCCTTCTTTGATGTTCACAGCCCAAGAACCATAACCATTAGAGATTAGGGCCGTAATCTCTCTTTGGGAGGGGTTTTTGATGATTTAAAGTCCCTAAATCAACTAGGAGTAAATCAAGGCTATTGTCCAAGGCTTTAGGAGTGATTAAGGCACTCTTTGGCCTTTGAGTTTGGAGTTCACGGTCCAAGAACTTCTTGGGCCGTGAACACCTAAATCTTGGTGTTAATGGATGATTTCTAGTCTTGAATACACCTACATACAAGTCTAAGGTCGTTACTTAACAAGGGGAAGGGACTAGGCATCATTTAAGCCTTATATAAGAGTTTACTCCCCAAGTGTTCTTGGGCGGTAAACTCTCGAATCTATTAAGCCTTATATAGTCATGGGATTTTTGGCAAAAAATATTATTAGTCCAGAAATGAACTCTAACATCATAAAGTTTTGAAATACCCAAGTTGCACATACCCATGTGCATCCACTCTCCTGATATCTCCTTAAATTTAAACCCTCAAATACTCAAACTTATTCGGAAAAGTCTGAAATTCACTGCAACTGGTCTAACTTCTATTGACTTGATAATGTTCGTACAGAATGGAAATTTCGGGTTCTCACACTATGACCTAATATTTTATAAAAGGACTTTCAATAGCTTTTATGTGGTATTGGGCCCTAGAGCCCCATTAGAAAAGCTAGTAAGGTCACAGTAATCAAATGCGTGTTAGACCCTCTTGTCTTTCGCATCCACGACTGCCTAAGGTACTTATGATAGTAGTGGGACATAGTGCTCCTCTTCTCTTCATTCGCTAAGGCTTATGAGAAATCAAAGTAGACGAAATTAGGATGATATACAATGTGGAGTAATCAATATTCGTTCGTTAAGACAATACAAAAATTAGTAATCACGGATACCTATCAGTATCGAAAAACATCGGGTTTTCCGGGGAATTCATTACTACTCGCTCGAAATTTCTATAGCTATAATACAAAACACCCTTTATATATATGTTTTGAAATCATTCATGCATCAAGTATGGATCTTCACACTTTGATAAACAAATGTCTTTTCAGAAAATATCGGATTTTCTGGGTTTTATAAACTATAGAGATCATTTTATTTACAACTATGCTTATGAACTCACCAACATTCCATATGTTGACGTTTTTCCAAAATAACTTGTATTCTTAGGTAACAGATAAGCAGAAGGGTAATACCAAGTATGTTAGAATAGTTTGTGTTGACAACTTTGAAACAATTTGTGCTATGAAGTGTAATATTTGAGAACAACGTACTTGATGTGAACAATTCCAGTTGTAATATATTGATGCATGGCGACGTTTATGTTATGATTCATGTATATTCATTGTGATGATATTCAAATAAAGTCACGCGAGCCCTCAGACGTTTCCGCCGTCTGGTTCGGGGTTGTGACACTAAACTTGTTATCTAGTTGAAACACTTGCTTTGCACCTTGAAAACATCCATTTCCAAAGAACAATAGGAGTTTATGGCCAAGAGCATCTCCCTTGGCCGTAAACCCTTGTTAAGGGTGAATTTGTGACCATAAACCCTTCCTAAGGCTTGGATTTTAGTCTAGAACACTTCTTTGTTGATTGTAAGACCATAAAACACCTTTTGGCATCAAACACCAAGTGTAGCCGTAAACTCCCCTTATACACAATCTTTTGTGATTTATACCCTTCCATTCAAGTGTATCCTAGTCCCTAAGGTGTTTTCCCTTACATGATTAGTTGTATAAACACTAATTATATACATATATGCATCATTATATGCTTATTAGGATTTGCTTGTGCCCGAGATTTCACTTAGCACTCAGCATTCTTTTCCGATCTTTCAGTCAAACCACTCACTACAGGTGAGTTCATACCCCTAATCTACCTTTTAAAATGATTTTAAATGCTTTTAGGGGGGGGGGGATACAAGTTGAAACATTGTAGTTATTATATCAATCACATGTGATTAATAACTAGAACAAATAGATAGATTTCTTATACTTTAAAACCGTGTTATCAAACATCTATTTCAAAACATCATTATCAAACTCTTTTCATGCTAAAACGATTTATCATACTCTTTAACTTATATATATTGTCAAAATCATGTCTATGTAGATATAGTTATATAAGTAATGTTGAAAGGACTTAGGACTAATAACTCGCTTTATTTCATGTTCCTTGTTTGGTTGTGGACTTAGAGTATCAGGTTGTTTGTCTGAGTGTCGTTTGAACCTCAGTTATATATTATATATATATATGTATATAGATATAAAAGATTTTATCTCACTTCAACACCTCAGTCATTCAAACAACATTACTAGTAAACTATAATAGGTATAGTTTAGGATATTACTACTCACTATTTCTAGTACAATGAAACATACAAGAGTTAATTCATACATGAGTTAGTTCAAACACTCTATAACGAGAAACAAATAGAACATACTATAAAGAGAAACAAGGAGGAACATACTATATACTATACAAATAGAACATACTATACACTATACATACAGAGCATACTATACATATATAAGAATACTATAACATAAATGTGAGCCACTACTTCGGGGCTTGGCATCACTGTTGTGTCTCGTTTTGTAACCAGAGTCTCCTAGAGGGACTAACCCAACTCTGAACAAAACAAAACAAATAAAAACACCACTATAAAAGATCTTTGCCTGTGTGAATTAGGAAACAAAATATAATACCAAACCAAACAAGATAATGCTATCATCTCGGGTAAGCCGGGGCTGTTCATGGTTGTATTAAGGAGAGCATGTAGCCTGATCAACTACATTTCCTCCAAGGTACAACTATCACGTGTCTTGAAGAAATCGCGATCATAGGAAAACCTAAAAACATACCCCTTTATCTCCAAAAAGAGAGCAACAACTTAATCTATACAATAATAGAAGTGTCATAGGAGTAATGATAGTTATTCGCATGCCTCTTCTCAGTCGACATGGAAGGAGAACACCAGGGCCTTCAGTTTCACTAGGTCCTAGTAAGCCACGAGATGATAGAAGATTAGGCAGAAGGAGATTAGGGGGGAGCACACGCCGTGGGACCTGACGAGTATACAGACACTGACTACGAGTTCGATGAGGTTGAGGACGACATGGAGGAAGAACAAGACACCGACAAGGACACTGCCACGACACCTGTCAACGAGGGGCAACCGTACCATCCCGCCCCACCAGTAAATCCCGCAAGGGAGAACCGCTCCCCAGAAGCTGAGATTGCTGCCCTGCGGCAACAGTTATTCGCTATGGAAGCACGAGCAGTGCGAGCTGAGCACAAGAGGGACGAAGTCATTGGGGATATGACTGAGATGGCCCAATTGTTGGCACAAAACTTCAGCATATGACTTTGTTGTATTTGTAGGACGCTCCATCGAGTGTTAGGAATCGACTTACCCTACTAGTACTAGAATCTATGCTATGTACCCCGACTCTATGTGTAAGTGATTACACTACTCATAGAGCCGTTATGCTGCCGAATTTGCACCACTTATGTATGCTCTTTTAAGCAAAATTTTCATGTATCAAAATGCGGATAATATTAATGAAAGGTTTTATGTGTTCTACTGTGATGTTGTAATCTTTTATGTGTTATATATCCATGATTGTATGCTAAATTGTGAAATTGATTAAGTTCGTGCCACACACTTAGTTTATAGGATCACAATCTCACAAAACCATAGGCACTCAACATCTTTCCGTTCCATGACAGAAAGATGCCTCGACGACCAACTCGCGGTAACCCTGGACCAACCCCTCTAGAAGTTGACTCAACTGCATTCCAAGCAGCTGTGTCTGCTGTGGTCTCCGCAGAAATGGAATAGATTCACCAAGGGAACAATGGAGGAGTCAACAGACAAGGAGCAGGAAGTTCGAACAACGGGATCAATCAAGGACCGACCAAAACATGCTCCTACAAAGATTTTACCAATGCCAAGCCGCGAATCTTTAATGGCACGAGTGGTGTGATAGCCCTGAAAAGGTGGATTGAGAAGGTGGAATCAGTGTTCGAAATATGTGAATGTCCCGAGGAAGTGAAAGTGAAGTTTGCCGCGTGCACCTTTGTTGACCAGGCTCTCATCTGGTGGAAGGGTCATATAGAGGCCATGACTCTCCTTATAGCCAACTCTATGCCATGGACGGAGCTGAAGGAAATGCTGATGGATGAGTACTGCCCTCGTGGAGAAATCCAGAAGATGGAGCAAGAGCTGTGGGATCTCACCATCCGAAACTCTGATATAGATGCATACATATCAAAGTTTAGCGAGCTGTCATTATTGTGCCCTGGCATGATTACGTCTGAAGGGAAGAAAATCGAACGATTCATCTGGGGACTGACCTCCCCAATTCAAGGAAATGTGATCACTGAAAAACCTGAAATGTTCGAAAGTGCCAAGAGATTGACCAAGAAACTGTACGGCCACAACAACAAAAAGGGCGAGAAGCTAGCAGAAATTGAAGGCAAGAAAGAGAATGACAACAAGAAAGGAAAGAATAACAAGAGAAAAGGGCGGCAAGGCTCGGAATCGGCAAAGAAGCAACAAACAATGACGGTCAATGCTGCGACCACTCAAGTACCCTTCACACCACATGCTCTAGCATCAACTAATCCAAGTGCTCCTAGGCAGTATTCGGGAACTCTTCCAAAGTACAACAAATGCGGTCTCCACCATAATGGAGAATGCAGAGAAATGCATTGCACCAGTTGCAATCGGAAAGGTCACACGACAAAGTATTGCAGGACCTACCCTCCCCAAAGTCAACCACAAGGAAACAACAACAACAACAACAACAACAACCGCAACAACAACAACAACACCAACAACAACAACAATAACACAGGATCAAGCCCCACTTGCTACGGATGTGAAAGGATATGGCATATCCGTCGGAACTACCCCAACACCAACAACCCTTGGAACGTAGGAACAGGAAGGGTGCTAGCTATGGGGCAGGGAGAAGCGGTTCAGGATCCCGCTGTTGTTACCGGTACGTTTCTCCTAAACCACACTTATGCATGCATCCTATTTGATACCGGAGCAGAACGAAGTTTTGTGAGTAATAAATTCAAACACTAGTTAAATCAACAACACCAGAAGCTTAATGAAACCTTCACGGTGGAAATGGCTAATGGGAAGACATAATCCACTGGGGAAATCTATACCGGATGTACCCTAGCCTTAAATCACCACGTCTTTCAAATAAACTTAATGCTTGTTTCCATTAGGAGTTTTGATGTGATTATCGGCATGGATTGGTTAAGCCCCCACCATGCAGAAATTATGTGTCATAAGAAGGCCGTTCACCTTCATCTCCCAAATCATGAAACCCTAGTTATTTATGGGGACAAACCCAACACGAACCTTCGTCTTATCTCATGCATTAAAGCGCAAAAGTACCTACGAAAGAAGGACTTGACGTTCCTGGCTCACATGGTAGACAAATCCAAGAAAGAGGTCAACATTCAAGACATTCTAGTAGCTTGTGAGTTCCCAGATGTCTTCCCTGATGATCTTCCGGGGATACCCCCAGAAAGACAAGTTGAGTTTCGAATTGACCTTGTACCAGGAGCTACCCTCATCGCCAAATCGCCCTAAAGATTGGCTCCTACGGAGATGCAAGAGTTGTCCAGCCAACTCAGTGAGCTTTTGGATAAAGGATTCATCCGACCCAGTTTCTCACCTTGGGGAGCTCCAGTTCTCTTTGTCAAGAAGAAAGACGGTACCTTCAGGATGTGTATCGACTACAGAGAACTTAACAAGCTCACTGTCAAAAACCAATATCCACTTCCACGAATTGACGACCTATTTGACCAGCTCCAAGGAGCTAGTCGCTTCTCAAAGATAGATCTGCGATCTGGATACCACCAACTCAAGGTCCGGGAGGAGGATATTCCAAAAACCGCCTTCCGAACTCGTTATGGACATTATGAATTTGTCGTAATGCCCTTCGATCTAACGAATGCTCCTGCCGCATTCATGGACCTAATGAATCGAATCAGCCGACCTTTTCTTGAGAACTTTGTTATTGTTTTCATCAATGATATCCTCGTATATTCCCGAAACGAAGAAGAACACGACCAACATCTTCGACAAATCCTGGAAACCCTGCGAACCGAAAAGTTATACGCAAAACTCTCCAAGTGCGAGTTTTGGCTCCGAAGTGTGAACTTTTTGGGCCATGTTGTTAGTCAGGAAGGAATTCATGTTGATCCTTCTAAAATCGAAGCCATCGAAGGATGGGCAATTCCAACAACACCCACATAAATTCGATAATTTCTGGGTCTCGCAGGCTATTACAGGAGATTCATCCAGAACTTCTCTAAGACGGCCAAACCGCTAACCATGCTTACACAAAAGGGCGTACCCTTCGTATGGACCGACAAGCAGGAAGCCGCGTTTCGATCTTTGAAGCAAACACTCTATTGTGCGCCGGTGCTATCGCTACCTGAAGGAACGGAAGACTTTATAGTCTACTGCGATGCGTCAAATCAGGGTTTAGGTTGTGTACTCATGCAACGTGGAAAGTGATGGGTTTTACCCATAAGAAGTTTCCTATGTGCGCATGCAAAACCCTAATGCTTGGATCTAGGCTTTCTACTAAACATGCTTTTGAATCCAAGACTTCTAATGACTAATTAGCTTAAATAACAACATTGAAACAGATCTAGAATCATACCTTTGAGTTCCTTGTTGATCTTGAGGTCTTGGAGCTTCTAGAGTCACAAGTGTCACTCCTCTAATGGCTTACAAACACCAATAGCAATAAGAATGATTTAGGAGAGAGGAGAGGGGAGGAATTTCGACCAGAGGTTCCTTACTTTAGGTTATGTGTCGAATTCCCTATGTCATGGGGTCTATTTATACTTGTAGACTCCTTAAGGGTTACAACCTAAACCCTAATTGGATAATCTTCTCTTAAGGCTATCCAAATCCATTCCTAGATAACCCTTTGGACGATTTGAGCTATCCTAAAGCCTCTAGAATCCGTCCATAGCTTATCCAAATGGATTTACAGTCTAAAGCTTAACTATCAAACAATTGACAGTTTATACCCCTTTATTTAATTAATCTCTTTAAGTCACCAAATTAATTCTAATTAATTCTATGACTTATATTAATTAAATAACAATATATTATTCACTATATTATTCCCATAATATATTAATAATATTTACTCTCTCTTAATTAATCATCCTATCAAGTTGCTATGGTGAAGACAACCCAAAAGGACCATGCACAACCGGATATAGTTACAGCCTTAGACACTATTCCAACAGTCTCCCACTTGGATAAGTCTAGTAACTATACAAGTACAATTCGGTCTGCAATCGTAGCTCTCAAAGACGCTGTCAACTCTGATCTAATCAATCTTGTCCTTTAGATAAGGGAACGTATAGTCCTCTGTTAGATATCATGCTGACAATCCTATGGAATGGTTAGTCACGCATTTAGGTTTCTCGATCTCTGATTTATTTGACATAGAACTTAATCGAACACATCAATTCAGTTCTGACCGGGCCCGGCACATAAGTCAAATCAAATCATCGAGCGGCCGGGATATCGCTTTTACCTTCTTAGATAAAAGTTACAGATAAACTTCGACTTATATGCATTTACTTATTCATTTACCAACTATACACAACAATACGTTTTATAACACCAAGTTACTGATGCGTTTTCGTATTATCAATGTACAATCAATTAACAAATAATAAACCATATATCTAGGTTTTAAGACTATATGATATTATCGTCTTGCGATCACCTTTCATATCGTATTCCATAAGGCGATTCCAGCAAGCGCGGGTTTATTCCAATGCTCAAAACTAGTTCATAAGCACTCACGAATGTTGCAGCAATCCTTTGCTATGTCTAACACCATTTAGACATTCTACACACCAATTCATGACAATCTTCTTTCATATCTACTTCCAACATATGAACGATTGTGGACCATTTGAATAATTCGATTATTCCTAATAATTTCAATTATTCTGGAAGTCAAAACATGCAAAGTGAAACAATAGCTAAACAATTAACATATGATAGTAACATTACTCGTAAATAAAACTCCTTTATTTAATCATCAAATTTCAATTACATTTATCTATTACACGTTTCTAATACTATCTAATCTACACTAATATCATCCTTCAGCCCAATACTCCTAGCATGCTGCAAATGCTTAACCCTACTCAGTCCCTTCGTAAGCGGATCTGCTGGGTTATCTTCTGATGATATCCTCTTCACTACGAGTTGTCCTTCTTCTACACGATGTCTGATGAAGTGATATTTTCTGTCGATATGTCTTGATCTACCATGATCCCTCGGTTCCTTGGTCAAGGCAACCGCTCCTTCGTTATCACAGAAAATCTCCATGGGCTCCTTTATGGCAGGTACGACTCCAAGATCACCAATGAAGTTCTTTAGCCATATTGCCTCCTTCGACGCTTCGCTCGCTGCAATGTACTCTGATTCGCACGTTGAATCAGCTACGGTTTCCTGCTTGGAACTCTTCCATGTCACTGCTCCTCCATTTAGGGTAAAGACCCAGCCCGACTGCGAACGGTAGTTGTCCCTGTCGGTCTGAATACTGGCGTCACTATACCCTCGCACCTTCAAGTCATCACTCCCTCCGAGGACTAAGAACCATTCCTTCGTCCTCCGAAGGTACTTAAGGATATTCTTCACCGCAATCCAATGTGCTTTGCCAGGATTCCCTTGATATCTGCTAACCATGCTCAAAGCGAAGGCTACATCAGGGCGAGTACAAGTCATAGCGTACATGATTGAGCCAACTGTGGAAGCGTATGGTACTCGGCTCATTTCTGCTATCTCAGCTTCGGTACTCGGACTTTGAGTCTTACTCAATTTGGCATTACTTTGTATCGGTAGTTCTCCCTTCCTTGAGTTTTCCATACTAAAACGTTTTAGTACCTTCTCTAAGTAAGTATTCTGACTAAGTCCAATTAGTCTCTTACTTCTTTCTCTTACTATCCTTATTCCCAAAATGTAAGAAGCCTCTCCGAGGTCCTTCATAGCGAAGCACTTCCCGAGCCAGGACTTTACCTCCTGCAGAGTCGGGATGTCGTTTTCCTATGAGTAGTATGTCATCGACATATAGAACGAGGAAGCTTACTATACTCCCACTGGCTTTGACATATACACAAGATTCGTCTTCGCTTCGTACAAATCCAAACTCTTTGACTTTCTCATCGAAGCAAAGATTCCATCTGCGAGACGCTTGCTTAAGTCCATAAATGGACTTCTCAAGCTTACACACTCTATCCGGATGCTTCGGATCCACAAACCCCTCTGGCTGAACCATGTAAACATCCTCAGCCAGCTTTCCATTAAGGAAAGCGGTCTTGACATCCATTTGCCAAATCTCATAATCATGAAATGCGGCAATAGCTAGCATCACTCTAATAGATTTAATCTTCGCAACTGGTGAGAAGGTCTCATCATAGTCAACTCCGGGAGTTTGAGTAAAGCCCTTCGCAACCAATCGCGCTTTATATGTGTGCACGTTTCCATCCACGTCGGTCTTCTTCTTGAAGATCCATTTGCACCCAACGGTCTTACGTCCGGGCACATAATCAACCAAATTCCAAACTTGGTTATCATACATGGATTGGATCTCGCTATCCATTGCCTCTTTCCATTTTGTAGACTCCGGGCCTGCCATGGCTTCCTTATAGCTATTAGGTTCATCAAGATTTACTAGTGTACCATTACTAATATACGTGTCCCCTTCGGTGGTTATATGAAAACCATAAAACTGGGGTAGAACTCTAACTCTATCGGAACGTCTAAGAGGTAAGGATTCGTCAATTGGTTCAACCGGAGTTTCCTCCTCGGGTTGAGTGCCAGCGGTAGAGGTTCCTTCATCTATCGACTCTTGAATCTCTTCAAGCTCGATTTGCCTCCCACTGTCTCCTTGGCTTATGAGTTCTCGCTCTCGGAAAACTCCTCTCCTCGCAACGATGACAACATTGTCCTTCGGTCTATAGAAGAGATATCCAAAGGATGTCTGCGGGTAGCCGATGAAAATACATCGCTCACTTCGAGGTTCAAGCTTGTCGTGAGTATCTCGTCTTACGAAAGCCTCGCAACCCCAAACCTTGATATGTGCCAACGAGGGAGCTTTCCCTGTCCACATCTCGTGAGGTGTTTTGGCAACCTTCTTGGTAGGGACTCGGTTAAGGATATGGGCGGCAGTCTCTAAGGCATACCCCCAAAAAGAGATTGGTAGCGAAGCACGACTCATCATAGAGCGAACCATATCCAATAAGGTTCGATTACGCCTTTCTGCCACACCATTCAACTGCGGTGTCCTAGGAGGCGTCAATTGTGAAACTATTCCACACTCCTTGAGATAATCGTGGAATTCAAGACTTAGGTACTCTCCTCCTCGATCGGATCGAAGCATCTTGATTTTCCTGCCCAATTGATTCTCCACTTCATTCTTGAACTCTTTGAACTTTTCAAAGGTGTCTGACTTTTGCTTGATTAAGTAGATATACCCATATCTACTATAGTCATCGGTAAAAGTCACATAGAAGCGGTTCCCATCCTTCGTGGTTGATCTAAACGGTCCACACACATCGGTATGTATTAGGTCCAATAGACCCTCGCCCCTTTCACATGTACTCGTGAAGGGCGACTTAGTCATCTTTCCAAGCAAACAAGACTCGCATGTGTCATCTTCCCTAAGGTCGAATGACTCCAACACTCCATCCTTTTGGAGTTGGGCTATGCGTTTCTTGTTGACATGTCCAAGACGACAATGCCACAAGGATGCTTTATCCATACTAGTGGAAGAATCAATATTCAAAACATCATTTCCTAAGTTATCAACAATCATAACGGTTTCATATATTCCATTACATGGTATAGCTTCAAAGTAAAAGACACCATTTAGATAAGCCAAAATAGAACCATTCTCATTATTAAAAGAAAATCTAAATCCTTGTCTATATAAACCATGAAATGAAATGATGTTTCTTGCCATTGCTGGCGAATAGCAACAATTGTTCAAATCTAAAACTAAACTATTCCTAAGCACTAAGGAATACACTCCAATCTTGGTCACAGGCGACGATCTTCTGTCCCCCATGATTAGATTGATCCTTCCTTGCTCCACATCCCTACTTCTTCTTAGTCCCTGCACATTAGAACAAATGTGGTAACCACAACCGGTATCAAGAACCCAAGATATAGCATGATTAGAATCGTTAGATTTGATTGTATATATACCTGCGAAAGATGGCTTGATCTTTCCTTCTTTGATTGCTTGCAGGTAATCCGGGCAGCTTCTCTTCCAATGTCCTATCTTGTGGCAGTGGTGGCACTCTGCCTCCTTCGGATTAGAGCAGGGCTTGGCGGGATCAACTTTGGTCCCACTAGAAGAGGCACCATCTCGGGCTTTCACCTTGCGATAGTTCTTCGATGAAGCTTTCCTCTTCTTACCCTTCGCTTGTCCAATAGCCAAGACAGGAGCAGCGGGCGGATTGGGAGTAGGTGCAACAGACTTGTCTTTGAAGTTGCTCTCAGCAACCCTCAAGAGACCTTGGAGCTTGCTTAGGGTGACCTCTTCTTTGTTCATGTGGTAGGTCATCCTAAATTGGTTGTACATCGGAGGCAAGGAGTGAAGCACCATGTCGATCGCCAAATCTTCACCGAAGTCAACATTTAACTTGCGAAGGCGGTCGACATACCTTTGCATCTTTTGCAAGTGCACGGTAAGAGATTCTCCATGACCCATCTTTGCGGAAATCATGTTAGTGAAAATCTCGTACCTCTCTTGTCTCGCATTTTGGTGGTACCTCTCCAATAAGTCTTGATGCATCTCGTACGGGTACATGTCCTCGTAGGACTTTTGGAATTCGGAGTTCATGGTGGCGATCATGATGCAATGTACCTTCGTTGCATCTCGCTCATGAGTTTCAAAGGCGGTGATTTCGGCGGGAGTAGCAATTTCGGGGTTGATTTTCTGAAGCTTCTCATCGAGGACATACTCCTTATCCTCATAGCGAGCAATGGTGCGAATGTATCTTATCCATTCGGTAAAGTTCGTTCCATCGAAGGTGACCTTTTGGCAAAGGCTCATCAACGTGAAAGAACTAGCAGCAGCGTTGTTTGCGTTCGACATCTACAATTAGAAGAGGACAAAGATAGATTAGAATAAGAATCCCTAATTATCACCCAATAAGAAAATTAGGGCTAGGATCCAACAATAACATTTACATACTAGAAAAGGGATGCCGTAATCTAACATGCAAATAAATTGAAGGTAAGTGAATGACGATTCACTAATTCTCCATCACAAAACTTAAACTATTAGTCCTAAGTGTTTTTGAGAATTCCTAGGTTCGGATGAGATTCATTGAAGCTATTCAATGGCATGTTTAAATCTCGATATGCCCCTCTTGTTTGTGACTAGGATGCCGAGGATCACAAAGCGGGTGTGAATTACCATGCAAATTCACATGGTGCCTTCATTGTAACAATCACCAATTCGATGTGCCGGTAAACCACACACGCTCCATCGAACTATGATAAACAATGAATCACCCTTTGCCACCTTCGCTTAGAACCAATTAGTGTGCCGGTAAACCACACACGCTCCACTAACATCTTAGCAAGGTGCAAAGTGTAATTTCATGGGATTGCATCAATTCACTTTTCCTAAAGTAACTAGGATTGGGAAATTTTAAAAAATATGTGTAGTTACTTTATATTTCTTATTATACTTTTAATGAGAGGATGAGGTTGCCCTATCCTACCCGTTCGGCTAACGACCCTCCACCAATCAAGCAAGCGGCAGGTGTGAGTGTACACCCATTAAGCGCCATTTTATAGGCCGCAACCTTATACCCACCTTATAGATTGGCTTCGTGAATGAGGCCTACTAACGGTAAGACTAGCATTTAGTTATACATATATATATATCATTCTAGTAATATCATATTAGTATAGGGTTGTATTTTAAAACTTTTTTAAAAATCTAGGGTTTGAAATTTAAGTTGTCTAAATTAAAACTTTTAATCACAAAAGTAAATTTCAAAGCAAGAGGGTAGGTTTTAAACATTTAAAACATGGAGGATCAAATAACAAATAATTCCAATTAACAATTAATATCCTAATTATCTATATTTGATTTATTCAAGATTTCTTTTAAGATAATTACTAAAATAATCAAAATAATTAATTAATTATCATATAAGGAAATTAAATATTTAATTAGTTGATAATTACCTTTAACTAGATCAAGATAATAGTTATATTTATCACGAAAACGAATTTATATTGATCTAATTAGTTTATGGTAAGTTAAGATAAGATAAACACAAAGAAATCCCGAATCTGGCCATTCCTGACGCCAGGACTCGCCGAGTGCACAAATGGACTCGCCGAGTCAGGCCTACTCGCCGAGTCCACTTTGAGACTCGCCGAGTCCATGACTCAGAAACCAAAAAATCGAATTTTGCAGGTTTGTTTCAGTTAATCAAGCAACAATTTACAGAAAACCAAGCTAGGCTCTGATACCACTGATGGGTTTTAGCCATAAGAACTTTCCTATGTGCGCATGCAAAACCCTAATGCTTGGATCTAGGCTTTCTACTAAACATGATTTTGAATCCAAGACTTCTAATGACTAATTAGCTTAAATAACAACATTGAAACAGATCTAGAATCATACCTTTGAGTTCCTTGTTGATCTTGAGGTCTTGGAGCTTCTAGAGTCACAAGTGTCACTCCTCTAATGGCTTACAAACACCAATAGCAATAAGAATGATTTAGGAGAGAGGAGAGGGGAGGAATTTCGACCAGAGGTTCCTTACTTTAGGTTATGTGTCGAATTCCCTATGTCATGGGGTCTATTTATACTTGTAGACTCCTTAAGGGTTACAACCTAAACCCTAATTGGATAATCTTCTCTTAAGGCTATCCAAATCCATTCCTAGATAACCCTTTGGACGATTTGAGCTATCCTAAAGCCTCTAGAATCCGTCCATAGCTTATCCAAATGGATTTACAGTCTAAAGCTTAACTATCAAACAATTGACAGTTTATACCCCTTTATTTAATTAATCTCTTTAAGTCACCAAATTAATTCTAATTAATTCTATGACTTATATTAATTAAATAACAATATATTATTCACTATATTATTCCCATAATATATTAATAATATTTACTCTCTCTTAATTAATCATCCTATCAAGTTGCTATGGTGAAGGCAACCCAAAAGGACCATGCACAACCGGAGTTGGAAGCAGTGGTCTTCGCCCTGAAGATTTGAAGGCACTACCTTTACAGTACTAAGTGCACCATCTTCACTGACCACAAGAGTCTCCAACACATCTTGAATCAAAAAGAGCTAAACATGAGGCAACGAAGATGGGTCGAACTTATAAATGAGTGCAAAATCAAGTACCACCTAGGCAAGGCTAACGTGGTAGCCGATGCCTTGAGTCGAAAAGAACACTCAAATCGTCGTGTGAAAACTTTCTTGATAACCATTCAATCCCACCTAACCTCGCAAATCAGAACAGCCCAGTCAGATGCCATGAAGGCAGAAAACAAAACAACTGAAGCGCTGCGTGGAATGGAGAAGAACTTGGAGGTGAAGGAAGATGGGAAATATTACTTCATGAACCGCATATGGGTCCCTAAACTTGGGGGATTCAGAGAGGTAGTCATGAACGAAGCCCACAAGACGCGATATGAAGGCAAAGATTCCCACTTACGTTAGCAAATGCCTTACTTATGCTAAAGTAAAGGTGGAATATCAGAAGCCCTCCGGATTACTACAACAACCAGTAATTCCAGAGTGGAAATGGGAAAAGATTACCATGGATTTTGTGACCAAACTACCCAAGTCGACGGATGGTTTGGATACGATCTGGGTAATAGTTGATAGACTAACGAAATCTGCCCATTTCCTACCAATAAAAGAATCATAGAAGATGGAGCGCCTGACAAGAATCTACATCAAGGAAATCGTGAGACTCCACGGAGTACCTGTATCTATCATCTCAGATAGAGATAATAGGTTTACATCCTGCTTTTGGAAATCGCTTTAGAAAGCTATGGGAACACAACTCGACATGAGCACTGCCTACCACCCACAAACGGATGGCCAAAGCGAGCGAACCATCCAAACGCTAGAAGATATGCTTTGAGCGTGCGTAATAGACTTAGGAAAATCGTGGGATACCCACTTGCCTTTGATCGAGTTCTCATACAACAACAGTTATCACTCGAGTATCAAAGTTGCTCCTTTCGAAGCATTATATGGACGTAAATGTAGATCACCGTTGTGCTGGGCTGAGGTAGGAGACACCCAACTAGCAGGAGGGCAGACTCCAAACAATGCCCTAACGGGAAAAAAATCATATGCGAGATGACTGAGAAGATAATCCAGATCAGGGCCCGACTGCAATCGTCCCGAGACAGGCAAAAGAGCTACGCCGATAAACGATGAAAGCCCTTGGAGTTTCAAGTCGGAGATAGGGTGCTACTAAAAGTCTCTCCTTGGAAAGGGGTGATTCGTTTTGGGAAGCAGGGCAAACTGAACCCTCGATACATTGGACCCTTCGAGATTCTTGCCCGAATCGGTCCAGTGGCTTATAGACTGCAACTACCTGCTGAGCTCAGCAGTGTACACCCTGTGTTCCACGTCTCCAACTAGAAGAAGTGCTTATCCGACGAGACTCTCGTCATCCCATTAGAAGAAATTGAAATCAATGAGAATATCCTGCTCATCGAGGAACCGGTTGAAATCATGGACAGGGAGGTGATGCGTACCAAGCAGAGTCGCATTTCGATCGTGAAAGTTCGATGGAATGCAAGACGCGGGCCATAATTCGCATCAGAACGCGAAGATCAAATGAAACAGAAGTACCCTCATCTATTCTTGCATTCTCAGGTCAAGCTTTCAAAAGAATTTCAGGATGAAATTCCCTCTAACGGGGGGATGATGTCACAACTAGGAATTTTGAGGCCTTGTAACTACAACACTTATATCATTTATGAACCAACAATATGAAAGCATGTATGATGCTTATTCAATAACAACAAAACCTCATCAAATACTTCATTCAAGCACTACAAATAGTCAACAAAGAATTGGAAACCCTTGAAATCCTGGTTTAAGTCCATTTTGGATTAGGATTTCCTTATTGGGCCTAATGGACCAATAAGCTTTCAATTTAACTATCTTCAACCTAGAACTCTCAAATGGGCCCTAATTGGACCCATATACATGAGACTTAACATTTTTGGGCCTTATGAACCCAAAATAAACTAGATTAACTTTAATGGGTCACAACCAATTTAATTTAGCACTAAGAGGACACCAAAATTATACTTTGATTTATTTGGGCCAAGCATCATATAAATTAACT
Source organism: Lactuca sativa (assembly GCF_002870075.4). Taxonomy (NCBI): domain Eukaryota; kingdom Viridiplantae; phylum Streptophyta; class Magnoliopsida; order Asterales; family Asteraceae; genus Lactuca; species Lactuca sativa. The sequence continues at coordinate 101,174,808 of NC_056629.2, forward strand.
ATAATATGGGCTTAAGGGCAAAAAGCCCAAATTTTCTCTCTTCCCCTCTCCATTCTAGGCCCAAACCCACAAAAAAAGAGGAGTTGACTTTTGGTAGCCACCTCACCATTATCTCTTGGATTCCCATGCAAAGGCCTCATATCTCCATGCAACAATCCCATCACCACTCTCTCCTCCTCTCTCTTTTCTTCTCTCGGCCGAACACAACACACACACCTCACCAAAAACTATCTCTAAACCACTCTCAAGATCATCTTCTTCTCCTTTGAAGATCTCGAAAATTTGGCTTGAAGTCTAAGGATTTTCATCAAGTAATTCATCATCTAAGGTAACTTGATGACTAATCCATGATCTAGCTACTTCATTTCATCAAAGTCTCTTCTCAACCTAATCAAACTCGTGATCTTGCACCTTAGAAGCATCTAAGTTCGAGATCCTCCAAAAAGACTTGCTAGGATCGAAATTTCTTCATCTTTTCCTTCAAAAACCGAAACCACAACTCAAGGTGAGCTTCATACCCCTCTCTTTTCGGTTTTCATATGTTTTATGGGGGAGAATACAAGAAAATGTGTAGATCTATGTGTATGTGTATGCTATGTGTGATTTTATGCATGTATGTGTGTGATTTTATGTGTTTTTGTGATGAATATGTAACCAAAAGGAGTGTTAACTTGAGATCTATGACATGAGAAAGGAAACAAACATAATCTAAGTTATTTTACACTAAATGAGTCAGGAATAATGGCTTATAAGATTATGTTGAACATATTCTAACATAAAACCCATTTTAGGGCTTATATTGTCAAATATACAAAACTTGGGTTAAAAATTGCCAAGTCACGGTTTCTTAAGGGCCAAAAGAGTCAAAACAGTTTCCATAATTGTTTTTCTGAATAGTAAAATTTTCAAAGGACTTGAAATGTAAAATTTTAGCTTAATGGGCTAATTTTGGGCTTTTTGGCCCAATAAGCCCAATATTGCGAAAAATTGATAATTGAAGGGGCTGAAATGAAACTTTCTTTATAACAGGGGATAAAAAGTGTAACAAAACTATCTCAAGGCTCAAAAATGATTTTCACTACCAAAAAGGTAAAGTTTTTAGATTTTGGGCCAAAACTGTAAAAGTTGCGAAAAATGGGGTTTTAATAGAGAAATACCATTCTTGGAGGGCTTAATCTGTTAACAAAATAAATTTTGGGTTAAAACTGTCTTTTCAACAAGTTTATGATGCAAAAGTGTCAAGAAAATGTTTTAAGGACTAAAAATGAAATTGTTTTATATAAAGGACTAAAAGTGATATTTTTATAAAAAGAAAGGTAGTGAAAAGGTCAAACTCCTACTTTTAAACAAATTAATTCATTAAGTCAAAATACAAAATGTACTACTGCTGATAAAACGGAAAACGAATACGCATTCAACACCAAATGTCGTTATTAAGGAATTGATTCGGTCTCGAATCAATACAAAACAACAATCGTTGAGTCAAAACACTTCGATAGATACGCGATAACTACAATGAGTAAATCTTCAAACTTTGGGCTTATGAGTTTCAAATCATGCTCGTTGGGCCTTGCAAGCCCATCGACATGATCTTTTGGCCTAAAGGGATAATACTTATATGTTATTGGGCCTTCTATGACCCAATATTTTATAAAAGGACTTTCAATAGCTTTTATGTGCTATTGGGCCCTAGAGGCCCATTAGAAAAGCTAGTAAGGTCACAGTAATCAAATGCGTGTTAGACCCTCGTGTCTTTCACATCCATGACAGCCTAAGGTACTTACGATAGTAGTGGGACATAGTGCTCCTCTTCTCTTCGTTCGCTAAGGCTTACGAGAAATCAAAGTAGACGAAATTAGGACGATATGCAATGTGGAGTAACCAATATTCGTTCGATAAGACAATACAAAAATTAGTAATCACGGATACCTATCAGTAATCACGGATACCTATCAATTATATATTATGTATATGTATATAGATATAAAAGCTTTTATCTCAGTTCAACACCTTTGTGTAGCAAGGGTGTATAAAACTCACTAAGTCATTCAAACAACATTACTACTTAATTATAATAGGTATAGTTTAGGAGATTACTACTCACTATTTCTAGTACAATGAAACATACAAGAGTCAATTCATACATGAGTCAGTTCAAACACACTATAACGAGAAATAGATAAAACATACTATAATGAGACACAAGGAGGAACATACTATATACTATACAAAGAGAACATACTATACACTATACATACAAAACATACTATACATATACAAGAATACTATAACATAAATGTGACCCACTACTTCGGGGCATGGCATCACTGCTGTGTCTCATTTGGTAAACAGAGTCTCCTAGAGGGAGAGCATGAATTTGTGTATAGATCTATGTTGGATTGACCATCCTACACCTTGCTGCGAGCTATAGTGGGACCTGTAGGTCTACAGGTGACGAATGTCATAAATTTTCGACCTATTTTAGCGTCGTGTTTACCACTAGTCAATCAAGCATGGTTACAATCATATCACATTTTACCTTAACTAACAACTGATTTTATGGTAGTTAGTACAACAGTAGTTACTATATACAATACTACAATACTACATTATTTTCCCATTGCATTCACTTTGTGGTCTTCTCACATAAACGATAATGTAAACTATATTTTGATAATTATAGTTATACTTGGGAAAAACTCATACTTTTAAAAAAGAACAAACATGCAGAACAGTCGGGTCTTGGTAGAAGACTACATTTCAATAGAAAATATTGGATTTTCTAGGAAGTACAAACATTTACTTCAAACATTTACAAATATTTACATCACACATTTACAAACACTTTCTTCAAACATATGCAAATAAATGACACTATAATACTTATGAACTCACCAGCTTTAATGTTGATAAACTCTTTCAAATTAACTTGTATTCTCAGGTCACAGTATATAGGTACCGATGGCAGGTTTTAAGAAGACGGAGCACTTTCAGACTCGTCTTTATTTTTTATTATTCATTTTTGGTGTCTTATAAACTATACATAGAACACACTTGTATTGAATTATATTATTAATGCAATGGATGATGTTGTTGCTTGTATACTATTATGCATTGTTGTGATACTGTACATGATGTTCTCCGCCCCCGAATGTTTCCGGCAATTCGGTTTGGTGGTGTGACATATGCAACCCAAATGGACCATGCTACTCTTGGGTCGAGTACATACCAATAATATTTATGGGCTTAGACATGTAATCCAACAGTCTCCCACTTGGATAAGTCTAAAACTATTATTGCAAATACGACTCCAAAATCCCGACTAGCTATCGTAGCTCTTAAAAGCTGCTGTCGAACTCTGACCTAGTCAATGACGTGACCATTATATAAGGGATCATATATTCCTCCATTCTAGATATCATATGAACTGAGACATGGATTATAATCATTCTCTCTGTCCATCTATTGTTTCCTAATTTCCGATTTATGACGACCGATTAATTGAGCAAATCAAATCAGTCTAGGCCCAGCCGAGCACTTAAGGTTGTCATCACTAAATCATCGAGAGGCCCACAAATATCTCTTTTATCCCTCCAAGGGTAAAAGGAACAGATAAACTTAGACTCATATGCTTTCTCTATTTACTTATCAAATCACACACAACAATGCGTTTTATAACACCAAGTTACTGGTGCATTTTCACATTATCAATGTGCAGCCGACTTGTAGATTGCCACTCATATGTTTCAAGAATATAAGATATTATGGTCTCATGATCACTCATTATAAAATCCATGAAGTGATACAAATGAGTGTGGTTTTAATCCAATACTCGAATCTTATTCCAGGAGCACTCATGAATACTGCAGCTATGTATAGGCCACCTAGACAAACTACAGACCCATTCATGAAGGCATTGCATCAATACCTACTTCCAAAGTATGATCGACTGTGGACGGTTTGAACAACCTAGTTATTCGGGAAGTCAAAACATGCAAAGTGAAACACAAGAATAATACTAATCTTATATAGCCCCAAAACTTTTGAGTCATATTGATTACTCATTATTCTTTGTTTAATGTTTCGAATAATCCACTTAATACTTGAATTAGAACAATAGTTATCCCATGCTCCAAGCATGCACACTATGTTTACCTATGGTCCTTTCTTTGTGAAATAGATCGATTGACAACATTTCAATGATGCTAATTTCACAATTCTAAATCGTTATCACAATTGTAAGAATACAAAAATCTTGCCATTTACTGTAATCTATTAGATTCTAAACTTATATGCCATGATCCTCTTGTAATGACTATGCACAAAATTCACAGACTTGGCAACAGATATTACAAGTTTTCCAATGGAGAGCAATTTCATGGAAATGAAGTCTCATATTCAAAATACACTCCTTTGAACATCCTTCCTGCATTATGTTTTCTAATCTTACACATATTTAATGAATAACTTCCACCTATGGAAACATTTCCATATTCCCATTTTGACTATCACTTCTGAACAAGAGTCGCCTCTTTTCAGAATATGTCAATATGGTCCTTCCAAAAATTTACACTATACTTCCAACTGTCCATAAGCAACCAATATTTGGTAAACCTCAGATTGTCCTCGACAATTGCTAAATCATTTAAGTCATGTTAGGTCTGGTCCTTTTTCCTTCTTAATTCCCTAAGCATTTGGAAAAATCAGAACACATAGAAATATTATAGCATATGAAATCGATCCTATACTTGAAGCATACGGGATACGATTCATAATGTCTCACATAAAGACATGATACTAGACCAGTCTTTTGCTGTAATTTTTCTATTTTCCATGTTCTCACAATTCGGACTATGAAGAGGGATCCGTAATCATAATCGAATTTTAAGAACGCAATTAACATTTCCTTATATAGAATTTCCTTATGTTGAACCATTCCAACAGAACATTCATATATATATATATATATATATATATATATATATATATATATATATATATATATATATATATACTTGACTAAATTTGATTAAAATCTCAATCTAGGATTTTAGAATTATAATGAAGTATAATTTCCTCTCCCTTAATTATAGCAAAACAACTTTTCAAACCCTGCAACTTTTCAGATTGAAACTTTTGTTTTCTATAATTAACATTAGTCACTTGCAAGTTGCAACACTTAACATAATTCATTATGCTCCCACTAGCATAATAATTATTTCCATACTAGCATAACACTTATGCTCCCACTAGCTTTGACATGTACTCAGAAATCAGCTGGACTTCTAGAAATCAATACTTTATTGACTTTCTTACCAAAGTTCAGATTTCTGATGCGAGACGCTTTGATAAGACTTTATCAAAATCATACACCTTTCCTTAGATTGCACACATATGTGTCTAAACTATTATGAAGATGGATGTCGTAATCATAATGTTTAGACCTTTTTGCCATTTCACACAATTCGAACTATGAAGAGAGATGCCGTAATCATAAACGAATTCGAGAAATGCAAATATCACAATTTCTAACTATTTAAAATCTACTTAGTGAAAGCGTTTCCTCACCATCATTTTCATGCATCGGAGAGAAACCTTATTAGATTTTATGGTGTATGTGTTCCTATCCATGTGAATTTGTCATAACCATAATCACAAGACAAGGTTAGTAACAAATCCAAGCTCATATGGACTGAACTTGTTCAATCTCAATTTCTTGCCACCTGGTAGCACAAGGGCCTACCATTGCTTCCAGCTCAAAATTCTGATCATCGAACCATGCGATCGAAATCCATCTCTTCACGATCAGAATCAACTTACTCTTTTTTAAGCTTCCTTTGATTCTCCAAAGCATCAAAATGTAATTACATTACATCATGTATTAAGAATATCAAAATAGGAACTTAATAGGGTTAGATAGCTTCCTTTGGTACACCCAGTGTTACAACCACCTAATCAATGTGTTAGTTAACCACACAAGTGTTGGGTTTTGAGCATTCTAACACTCCTATGGTGTACATGCAACCCTATAAACCTTGGATCTATGTTTTCTCTACTATACATGCAAATAAGAACTTTCCAAGGCTTTAATCCTAACTAGCATATTATGATGTTCTTAATCTACAAAGTACTAGTTAGATGACATACCTTTTGATGTAGCTTGAAGTCTTCAAGCTTTAAGAGCTTAGACCCAATAGTGTGGAAGCCTCAAGTGGAATCACAAATCACCAAGACACCTTGGAAGACTTTAGAGAATATGAATACTTGGTTCTTTCTTAGTGAAATCGGTTAGCCCTCTTAGTGTATCCACACTAGTGCCTATTTCACCAACCAAGGACATCCTTATATAGTGTGGAGGATTAGGGTTAAACCCTAATACCCATGACCTTTCATTTCCTAGGATCCATGGGTTAAACACTCCATGGACTATCCATAAAAGCTTAGCCCAACCTAAATGAACTTGGCCTATTCCATATATATAAGAGTCCATATTTAATTAGTTCGTTTTGATCACTTAATTAATTATAAATTAATTCTTGATCAATACTAATTAAATAATATGATTCCATATAAATATATTAGAACTTATAATATATTAAATTTAATCATAAACATACTATTCTCAAAAGATTATCCCTATAAATTGTGTCGGTGAAGTGCAACCCAAATGGACCATGCCGGGTCGGGTCAAGTACATACCAAATATAGTTATGGAATTAGACATTAATCCAACAGTCTCCCACTTGGATAAGTCTAAAACTATTATTGCGTATGACTTCAAACCTAACTGGCAATCGTAGCTCTTAAAGCCGCTGTCGAACTCTGATCTTGTCAACGAACTTGTCCATTAGATAAGGGATCATATATTCCTCCATTCTAGATATCATATGGACTGAGACATGGATTATAATCATTCTCTCTGTCCATTTGTTGTTTTCCGATTTCCGATTTATGACAACTGACTAATTGAACAAATCAAATCAGTCCTGGCCTGGCCGAGCACTTCCAGTTGTCATCACCAAATCATCGAGGGGCCCACAAATATTGCTTTTATCCCGAAGGTAAAAGGAATGGATAAACTTCGACTCATATGGCTTGTTCTACTACTTGTTGAATCATACACAAAGGCACGTTTTATAGCACCGAGTTACCAAATGCGTTTTCGTGCAATCAATGTACTATCAACTCATAGTAACAACTCATATCTCTAGGTTTGAAGAATATAAGATATTATCGTCTCATGATCACTCGTGATAAAATCCATGAAATGATTCCAATGAGCGCGGGTTGAATCCAATACTCAGAACTTATGAGCACTCATGAGTGTTGTATTCCTTTGTCCAACACCTTAGACCTCTACAAGCCAACCCATGACAGTCTTAATTCATATCTACTTCCAATATATGACCGACTATGGATGGTTTGAATAACTCAGTCATTCCGGAAGAATAACCTAGTTTATTCGGGAAGTCAAAACATGCAAAATGAAACACAATAATAATTGAATCCAATATGGTATCAAAACCTATGAACATAAATAAAACACCTTTTATTTATCACCATATGATTACACAATATTCATTGTATACTGTTTCAGCTATCAACTTTATTCTTGAATTTAAAACAATAGTTGTCCCATGCTCCAAGCATGTACACTATGTTTTCTAAACACTAGTCATGCCATAAACCAAGTATGCATACTATGTTTGTCTATGATCTTTACTTTGTGAACTAGATCCATTGAACATAACTTCAATGATTCTCTTTTCACACTCCCAAATTCTTACTGCAAATACAAGAATTCCAAATTCATGTCATTTACTGAAATCTGTTAGATTCTAAACTTATATGCATTGATCTTCTTGTAATGATTATGCACAAAGTTAGAAGGACTTGACAAAAATCATTACAGAGCATTCCAAAGGAGATCAGCTCCTTGGAAACATCCTTCTTGCATTAAGTTTCCTAATCTTAAACAGATTGAAAATTCTAACTTTGAAACATTTCCAGATTCCATTTTGACTATCACTTCTGAACAAGAGTTGCCTCCTTACAGACTATGTCAATATGGTCCTTCCAGAATTATCACTATACTTTCAGCTGTCCTTGAGCACCCAATCTTTGGTAAACCTTAGATTGTCCTCGACAACTGTTTAATCCTTTTTAGTCACATCCAATTCTAAACCTTTTCACTTCTTAATGCCCCAGGCATTAGGAAAATTTTAGAATGGATGAATATAACACATGTAATCGATCCTATATCCGAAGCATATGGGACACGATTCATGATGTCTCACATAAAGACTAAACCAGTCTTTTGCTATAATATTTTCATCTCAATTTGCCAAGTTCTCATAATTCAAATTATGAAAAGGGATGCCGCAATCATAATAGAATTTTAGAACGCAAATAATGGACCCATATACAGAATTTCCTTATGTTGAGCCATTCCAACATGAAATTCATATATATATATATATATATATATATATATATATATATATATATATATATATATATCTTTGACTAAATGATTAAAACCTCACGATCTAAGCTTATAGATTTGAGATGAAGTATAATTTCCTCTCCCTTAATTATAGCAAAACAACTCTTTCCCAATTGAAACTTTTGTTTTCTATAATTAACATTGCTAACTTGCAATACTTATCATAATTATCATGCTCCCACTAACATGATGATTATTAGCATAACACTTATGCTCCCACTAGCTTTGACATGTACTCAGAAATCAGCTGGACTTCTAGAAATCAATACTTCATTGACTTTCTTACCAAAGTTCAGATTTCTGATGCTAGATTGTTTTGAAAAAAAACTTTATCAAAATTATACACCTTCCCTTAGATAGCACACTTGTGTATCTAAACAATTATGAAAAGGGATGCCGTAATCATAATAGTTAGACCTTTTTGCCACTTCTCACAAGTTCAGGTTAGTGTGCCGGGAAGCCACACACGCTCCACTAACGACTTTGAGAATGTAAATACCACAATTGCTATCTGGCTAAAATCTACTTAGTGAAAGTGTTTCCTCACCATCATTTTCATGAATCGGAGAGAAACCTTATGACACTTAGATTTGCTGGTGTATGTGTTCTTATCCATGTGAATTGTCAAAACCATATTCACAAGACAAGGATAATGACAAATCCAAACTCATATGGACTGAACTCAATCTTAATTTCTTGCCACCTGGCAGCTCAAGGGCCTGTCATTGCTTCCAAGTTGTTGTGCAACTAATTGAGAACTCTAAGAACTCATATGCAAAGCCAACTTTAACTGGAATGGGCACAGAATATGTCAACATGATAGGTTATAAACCTCAAGTCGTGTACTAGTGAAGAACTTCAGGTTTTATTCTTGATTAGTTCTTGAGACTTTCAAGACCTTTAAGACTCTCACTATCCTCTTGACATATAAGAATTTCTTGTCAGTTATTCAAGAGATAGTGTGGATTCTTATCAAGACAAACACTTCACAAAATTGGCCTAAGTTGGTCTTTGTTTTTATCCAAAACATCACAACTTACCAATTTCAAATGTACAAGAGTAGAAAACTTTTACTCTTACATTTAACAAGTGTTTTAAACCTTCTTTAAGACATGTCACTCAAGTTACAATCTTAGAGTATAACTCTAAGAATTGTTTTTGGAACGAAGTATGAATCATCTTCATGATTTAACCACCTCAACAATTCAAGTTCCTCTTCTTAGCTACAAGAAGGCTCTTAGAGGATGAATTGTGATAAGGTCTCTAAATCATTAAGATGATCACAAAACAGATAAAAAAGTACTCTCTCCCATCTTTTCAGATTTGAGAAACTTTTATCCTTCTGCCTAATTTGATTCATCTTATTCGCTCTGCCATACATTGGAACCTTTTCTAATGTCTCAGAATTACACTTAAGCTTGTAAGTATAACCATATTTACTGAGCTATAGTAAATTATGACGAATAATCTTATCGATCTTTTGTGGTGGACTTAATCAGTGCACAAGACTGTGTACTCAATCCCTTAGTCCTTCACTTGACTCACACATCCATGTGAACAAGTAATTAGTCTTAATTTTCCAATACTTGAAAGTTCTCATTCATCATGCTATACAACTTGCTTGATTCCAAGTTCCGCTCCAATTGAAACTTGGGTGATGAGAATCTTTCCTTATTTGGTAAATTTAGATATTACCACAAATGAAAGAATCAATTTCATATTTCCACTCTTGCTATTAATGGAATGATATAAGCAACAATTTTTTTTCCTCGAATGCCATTGTAAGGATATTTTAAAAAAAATAAAATCAAAAATTTTTCTTTTATTTTACAACTTTGTGGAAAAACTTATCCTTACAATCCATATGAAAACTTATTGTTATCTATTCCTAAGCAATATCTCATAACTCCTAAGAAGTAGCTCAAGAATCCGATCTTCAAACTACGCGATAGAAATCCATCTACGCGATCAGATTCAACATATTATTTCTTTAAATTTCTTCACTTTTCTTTGATTCTTAAAACATCACCATGTGACCCAGTCACATCATGTATCAAGAATCTCAGAATAGAAACTTAGCAGAGTTAGATAGTGGACTTTACCTGAAATAGTGTCAAACTTATTGACATTAACATCCTTAGGTAAATTTGGCAGATTCGTAACCAATGTCCCTTCCTTTGGCAATATAAACATATGGAGCCTTTGATAATGGTAGATGGGACTATCACAGACTTAGCTTTTCTGTTTACCATTTGGTCAACCGAGTTGACTATGGCCGATCCCTTTCCATTGGGAAGAGAATGCTTTTCTGGATTTCCTGTGTCACTGTTGTCAATGTTCATCAAGTTTTAAGGAAGTTGATCTTAACAAATAGATAAGATCATTAAGGGTCTTGTCATAGTCTGCTTCATAGGTGTCCCAAAGGAACTCACTATGTGACTTAGAAAGTGATTGAACCACCAACTTTCTCAAGACTTTGACACCCAACTTTCCCGGCTTGTCAATATGTGCCTACATCTCCAAGACGTGACCACACCTAGACCTTGCCTTGCCAATTGGGCTTGAGTGACCTTAGACTTTTCAAGAACTTGCGGGTTAGGGAGAATAATTTGAAGAGGTGAAGAAGTATGATATCCATGGGACATCATCTTCATTTAGGAAAGCTTGTTTCAAGAGATTTGGGAAGATCATAAATGTCTAAACCAGACATGTTTTTGGGAGATATTCAAGATAGTTGATTTAAAGTCCTTAATATGACACCAATATGAAATATTAAGGCTAGGACCCAACAAACTATTTTATAACTTAGAAGAGGGATGCCGTAATCCAAGATATAAAATATTTGAAGGTAGGTGAATGACGATTCACCAATTTTCACCATGAAAAACGAAATAATAATTAGGTTTTTAATTGGTTTTGAAACTCCTAGATCTTTGAGATTCATTGAACTGTTCAATGACACGTTTCAATCTCGAGTGTGCCCTTCAGGTTTTGTGACTGGGATGCCGAGGATCACAAAACAAGGTGTGAAGTAACCATGCAAATTACTTGGTACCCTTAAGTGTTTACCCATCAATCGATGTGTCGGTTAACCACACACGCTCCATCGATACTATGATAAACATTAAGTTACCCTTTTCCTACCTTGTTAAATACGAGTTAGTGTGCCGGTTAACCACACGCGCTCCACTAACCGACTTAAACAAAGTGCAAAGTGTAATTTCATGGATTAACACCTTATTCACATTTTCCTAACTAACTAAGATTGGGTATTATTAAGAGTTTAGTTACTTAGTATTTATCATTAATACTTTTAATGAAGGGAGAATTATAGTCCTGTCAAACCCGTTCGGCTAACGACCCTCCACCAGTCAAGCAAGCGGTGGGTGAGAGTGGACACCCATTAAGTTGCCATTTTATTGGCAACAACCTTATACCCACCTTATAGACCGACTTCGTGAATGAGGTGTACTAGTGGTAAGACTGACTTTACTCTTATACATATATATATATTATTAACTTATAATATTATAAAGTATAAGGGTTGAATTTTAACTTTTAAAATTCTAAGGGTAACTTGGAATTAAAGTATTCATTAGAGAAAACTTTACAAATTCCAAAACTTGAGGGCAAGTTTTGAAACTATTCAAAACTAATTAATTCCATAACTTATGTGTTTAAAGTAGTTTTAATCCAAAAACTCTTCAAGTTCCATAACTTGAGGACAAGTTATGGAAGACTTTAAACTAATAAAAGAATTAACTTTTCTTTATTTTATAACTTATGGAATTAATTAAGGTTACACTTTTTTTATTATTTAATGAAGAGACTCTTGGTCCTCCATAACTTGAGGACAAGTTATGAAGTCATAAACCCATTTAATTAGAACTAGACTCTTCATTTTTGTAACCTTTGCCAACTATTATGAGTTTTATGAAATTTAAATGCGACTTTTCATATAACTTGAGGACAAGTTACAAAAACACATTTTGAATCAACTCTTAGATTAATTTGGATTGAAAACAACTATTTCACTCAACTTTTCTATTAATCTAAGCAACTCATAAGAACAAGATAATTCAAATCAAACTTTTTCATGTAATTAGCCTAAACCTTAAACTAATACAAAACATGAATCTATTGACAATTATCTTTAAAATTGGATTAGCATGAACATTACCACATCAAAAACAAGTTTATAAGTTCAAAAACATCTTAGGGTAATGTTCCTAGTCCAATTCCAGGCAAAAAAGTCGAATTTATGCTGTCTGGGGGTCCAACTCGTCGAGTGCATGAACCAACTCGGCGAGTTGGATCGATTTGATCACTTTTTAGGCATGGACTCGCCGAGTCTCCTGATGGACTCGCCGAGTCTGATGATCAGACAGCAACAATTTCGTTTTTTTTAAGCAGTTTTGCAAGTATAACAAGAAAACAAGCCTAGGCTCTGATACCACTGTTGGGTTTTGAGCATTCTAACACTCCTATGGTGTACATGCAACCCTATGTACCTTGGATCTATGTTTTCTCTATTATACATGCAAATAAGAACTTTTCCAAGGCTTTAATCCTAACTAGCATATTATGATGTTCTTAATCTACAAAGTACTAGTTAGATGACATACCTTTTGATGTAGCTTGAAGTCTTCAAGCTTTAAGAGCTTAGCCCCAATAGTGTGGAAGCCTCAAGTGGAATCACAAATCACCAAGACACCTTGGAAGACTTTAGAGAATATGAATACTTGGTTCTTTCTTAGTGAAATCGGCTAGCCCTCTTACTGTATCCACACTAGTGCCTATTTCACCAACCAAGGACATCCTTATATAGTGTGGAGGATTAGGGTTAAACCCTAATACCCACGACCTTTCATTTCCTAGGATCAATGGGTTAAACACTCCATGGACTATCCATAAAAGCTTAGCCCAACCTAAATGAACTTGTCCCATTCCATATATATAAGAGTCCATATTTAATTAGTTCCTTTTGATCACTTAATTAATTATAAATTAATTCTTGATCAATACTAATTAAATAATATGATTCCATATTAATATATTAGAACTTATAATATGTTAATATTAATCATAAACATACTATTCTCAAAAGATTATCCCTATAAATTGTGTCGGTGAAGTGCAACCCAAATGGACCATGCCGGGTCGGGTCAAGTACATGCCAAATATAGTTATGGACTTAGACATTAATCCAACAACAAGCTCCATTGATCTATGATTAACATCAAGCTACCCTTTGTCACACATTGTCAGTCCCAGATTAATGTGCCGGTTAACCACACACGCTTCACTAACGACTTAACAAGGTGCAAAGTGCAATTCATGGGTTAGCATCAAGTTCACATTTTCCTAAAGTAACTAAGATTGGGAATTTAATAAAGTTTAGTTACTTTATATTTATCATTATACTTTTAATGAAGGGAGAATTAGAGTCCTATCCTACCTGTTCGGCTAACGACCCTCCACCAGTCAAGGAAGCGTTGGGTGAGAGTGGACACCCATTAACCTGCCATTTTATAGGCAGTAACCTTATACCCCCTTATAGACCTGCTTCGTGAATGAGGCCGACTAACGGTAAGACTGAGTTTCCATAACTTATGAGTTTAATATGGTTTTTATGGAAGACTTTTCAAGTTCCATAACATGAGGACAAGTTATAGAAGACATAAAACTATTTTATGATGACATTTAAAACAAGACCTTTCATTTTTCATAACCTATGAACTTTAATGAATATTTTAAAAGAAAACTCTTCATTTTCCACAACTTGAGAACAAGTTATGCAGTTCATAAAAACCATTCAGATCAATTATTCCAGTTGACACAATAATCAAATAATTTTTCTATGATCTAGATCAAAGTCATAAGTACAGATAATTCACATCAACAATTTTCAAGAAATTAGCCAATCACATAAACTAATACATATCTTGAAACTTTGTCAATTATCCTTTGTTTGGATGACGATAATAATTACCATAGCATGAAAATCAAATTTTATGAACAAAAACATCTTATGGTAATGACCCTAATCCAAAACATGTCAAAAAAAGTCAAAAATCTGCATCCAGGACAGCCAACTCGTCGAGTTCCTTGATGCACTCGACGAGTCCAAGAGTATCTTCAAGCACCTCATCGAGTCACCTAGTGGACTCGGCGAGTCCTGCTGACAAAATGCAGAAAATACAATTTTCCAGCATTGAAAACCAATATAACGTCATGTATAATAGAAAACAACCCATGGCTCTGATACCATTGTTGGGTTTTGTATACTACAACATCCTATGGTGTACATACAACCCTAAATTCCTTGGATCTATGTTTTCTCGAATTATACATGTAATGGTATTTCCAAAGCATTAAGCCTATAACTAGTATGCAATTGACATTAACAATATGAAATACTAGTTAGGATGACATACCTTTTATGTAGCCTGAAACCTTGTTGTATTTGGCCTTAAGAGCTTAGCACTAAAAGTATGAATGCCTCAAATGGCTCACAACTCACCTATAACAAAGGTGGCTCTTGAGAGAGAATCTCCATGCACCAAAACACCTCATGAACTCCAAGAACATGTGTGTAGGTGTTTTTTGGCTATGGAGTACATATTTATATGTTTGATTCCGAGGGTTATGGGTATAACCCAAATCCATACCCATGGGTATTATGATCCATGGTTCATGTGGCCCAACTCTTTATGTGTCCATACATAAACTTGGTCCAACATGGATCATAAGCCCAACAGATATAAATATAACTAATTACCATAATTAGTCCCCATAGATTTAATTAGTCTCTTTTGATAACTGAATTAATTCCAAATTAATTCTTGATTAATACTAATTAAAACATAGGATTTCATATTAATATATTAGAACTTATAATATATTAATAAATCATATATAACCTTCTCTCAAGAGTCCATCCTAACAAATTGTCCTCGTGTTATGCAATCCAAATGGACCATGCTACTCTCGGGTCGAGTACATACCAATAATAGTTATGAGCTTAGACATCTAATCCAACAGTTTTTAGATCACTATTCTCATTTTTATGGGTTTATCCTTTATGAAACAAATATGAGGTCATTACTAAATTCTTACACTTTTGTGCATATGTCAAAACCCAATTTAACACTGAAATCAAATCATTTCAATGTGATCACGGGGGCAAATTTGATAATCGTGAGATCCACTCCTTATTCGACTAACATGGTCTTAGCTTCCTCTTCTCTTGTCCAATAACATCTAAACAAAATGGAATGTTAGAATATATAATTCGCATAATAAATTACATCATTCGTAACTTGTTGTTTCAAGCCTACATTTCATCTGAATATTGGGTTGAGCCCTTACACATGGCCTCACATCTTCTTAACATCACTCCATCCTCATCCATCAATAATGACACTCCTTTTTCAAAACTCTTTCACAAACAACCATCATACTCTCATTTTCGTGTTTTCGGATGTCTCTGTTATCCGTACATTACTCCTCCTCACAAACTCGCACCTCGTTCTACTACGTGTGTGTTTCTCGGTTATCTCACACAACACCATGGTTACAGATGTCTCGATCTTGCTACACGTAAGATCATTATCTCCCGACTTGTCGCATTTGATGAGACATCCTTCCCCTTCGTATCTGTCACTCCTAATCAACCTCCTTCATATTCATTTCTTGATGATCCCTCTCCCATTATCATTTCTCGAATCATTGAATCGTGTCCATCTCCCACCATCACATCCTTTTCTGACGGTCCCTCTCTTGACTCCCATTCTCCACCCCTTAGGAGCTCAACTCCTACCGATGCCCCTCCCATTATATCAGAACCTCTCTCTTCTACTCCGTCTCCTCAACCTCCGCCAAGTCATCCTATGGTGACACGTGCAAAACGTGGCATCTCCAAACATGGGTCTCATCTCAACCTCCACACCATCACTGAGTCTCCTATGCCTAAGTCTCACATCCATGCTCTTCGTGACCCTAAATGTACCATTGCCATGCAAGACACGTTTAATGCTCTTATTTCTAACGAACATGGAAACTTGTCCCAAGGCCCAAATGGGCTAATATTGTACGTTCCATGTGGTTGTTTAAAAAGAAATACAAGGCGGATGGTTATCTCGACAAGTACAAAGCTCGGTTGGTTGATAATGGAAGAAGTTAGAGACCCGTTATCGATTGTACTGTGACATTAAGCCCAGTTGTCAAACCAGCCACCACTCACTCTGTTTTGAGAATTGCCAATTCTCGACAGTGGTCCATTCACCAATTGGACATAAAAATGATTTCTTAAACGGTCAGCTGAATGAGATAGTTTATATGTATCAGCCTCCAGGATTTCATCACCCATAACTCCCAAATTATGTATGTTCCCTTCAGAAGTCTCTCTACGGCCTAAAACAAGCACCTAGAGCATGGTTCCACCGGTTCACAGAGTATGTCACACGGGTCGGCTTCATTCACAGCAAATCAGATTCATCTTTATTCATGTATACAGATGGTAACTCTACCAATTTCTTATTACTTTATGTTGATGACATCATTCTGACAACTTCCTCGGTTGGATTGATTAGGCGCATCATCACTCTCCTCTCCATCGAGTTTGCCATGACAGATCTTGGTAACCTCTCATATTTTCTTGACATTTTAGTTACGCGGGATGAGTCGGGCTTATTTCTCTCTCAATGCAAATATGCTTTAGATCCTCTTAAGTCAGCACATATGTCATCGCGCAACCAATTTCGGACTCCAGCTGATACTCAGACGAAGTTAGATCATACGGGCAATCTTGTTCAGGACCCAACAATATACCCGAGCCTAGTTGGTGGTCTCCAGTACTTGACCTTCACTCTACCCAATATTACATATGTGGTTCAGCAAATTTTCCTTTACATGCATGATCCCCGCAAGCCTCACCTTCATACGCATAAGCGCATCTTACGCTATATTCAGGGTACTCTAGATCACTGTCTTCAGATTCATCCCTCCTCCACTACGAGCCTTATTGCCTACTCTGATGCATATTGGGGGGATGTCCTACTTCTCGATGCTCCACCAGTGGCTATTGCATTTATCTAGGAGATAATCTCATTTCCTGGTCCTCCAAGCGACAACCACTGTCTCTCGATCTACTGATGAAGTAGAATATCGGGGTGTCGCCAATGTTGTGGCTGAAACATGCTGGCTCCACAATCTTCTTCTGGAACTCCACTACTTGTTGACAAAGGCTACTATTGTTTATTGTGACAATGTCAACACAGTGTATTTTTTGACTAATCCTGTGCAACACCAACGAACCAAGCACGTCGAGATAGATATACACTTTGTTCGGGATAAAGTCGCTACTAGGCAAGTCCACATCCTTCATGTCCGTTCCATCCTTCAGTATGCGAACATATTCACTAAGGGACTTCCGTCATCACTTTTCATGGAGTTTAGATCCAGTTTGAGAGTCTGATCTCAATCTCCCGCTCATACTATAGGGGCGTATTAGTTTATATTATCTATGTATTTTGTATGTTGTATATGTAGTCCGCTTAGCCTACCTCATTTGTATCTTGTATGTATATATTGTGTGGAATGAATGAAATACGTTTCATGGGAAAACATTCTAACCCTAATAAACGGCATCTATAATGAGGTTGAAAAGAGGTTTAATATAATAAAATTGAATATAATATTGAGGGGAGAAAGAGAGAGATGATGGAGTTCAATTGAGATTGAATGCATCATAGGAAATTTTAGTGCAAAAAAATATATATTTTTAGGATGCAAGGAGTCATTCGGCGAGGAGCTCAACACTGTATATGCCGACTCGACGCACGATGCACCTCAAATTCAACAAGGCTTGCTCGACAACATAAGTCAACACATATCCACCGATTCTATAACTTCATTTCATTGCATTGACCACAAATGTCTTGTTACTATTTTGATTTTTTTTAATTTCCAAACTCTATAAACTTAAAGTGTTCGCAAAACCCTTTATCCTAAATGGGAAAACTTTTATGTAGTAGACAAAGATGATCTGGTGCCTACATGACATGAATGTGAATGTGAAAAAAGTGGCACCACTCCCTCTACCCTTATGAATTGAATAC
The DNA here is from genome assembly GCF_002870075.4 of Lactuca sativa. Classification (NCBI taxonomy): domain Eukaryota; kingdom Viridiplantae; phylum Streptophyta; class Magnoliopsida; order Asterales; family Asteraceae; genus Lactuca; species Lactuca sativa. The sequence goes on from NC_056629.2 coordinate 101,193,435, forward strand.
AATATATATGATAACTTTCCTACTTGACACTGTATTCAACTATTTATCTATGCTTGAAGAGAGAAATGACTGAGAGTTTAAGACACTGGTGTGAGTCTATACATAAAGAACTCTAAATGGTGACATTTCATAAACGATGTGACGTCATGATGATAACATGGGAGACGGGGGTTGACACTTTCTGGCCAACCAATGAAGGGATACATAGGTTAGGTTTCTGAGGTTTTTATATTCTTTGAGATTTGTTTTCTTAATAGATTCATACAAATTTTGAAAATGGTTAGGATATGTTCGCTTTTTATTTTATTTGAAAATTTTAATTAGTATCTTTGTAGTTTTTTTACAATTAAAAGAATTTGCTATGGTCTTGGCCCCTTTAAGTCTTCTTTATTGGATCCACTTATTTCTTAATATTTCGGGTTATTTAAGAAATAAAAGCCATAAATTTTCCTTTCTTTTACTATTCAAAGTTGTTTCATGAACTGGGGTTTGGACTTAATTAGGCTATCTGGTGTGGGCGAGTTTCCACGTGTCTTGGGCTGACGTAGCTGGGCTCCCCATGTGTGAACACCACCCCAGCTCCAGTGGGGTGCGCGTGACATGGCTCCGGAGACGGGACGAGACAATGTGTAGGATTGCTTCTTTTGTAATGGTTGGATTTTTGGTGGAGGAAAGGGCTATTTTGACCGTTTAGAAATAAAAAAAATTACAATTTAAACAAAATCATCTTCACCTATAAATTGCCCACTATTCTATTTACATTTTACACTTCAAAAAACACTATCTATATTTTATTACCTTCTACAAAAAACACTCATCTCTCTCATATTTTTTTTCACTCTACATTGATTCAAATCAAAACACCCCAAACACTCCAAATGCAAATGTTAGCTACATCCAATTGTTAACCTCCCCAATCCAACAACAACCTCAATTCACCACTTCATACCCTCCCCCCAAACTTCTACCAACACCAACCACATCAATTCAATCAACCTCAATTCCAAGCCTTTCCACAACAACCTTCTCAAAAATTTCAACAATCTTCTCAAAAATTTCAACAACCTTATTTTATACCTCAACAATTTCAACCATCTCAAGTCCCATTATCGCAATCTTAACCTATAAATCTCGACAATGGCGACGACGATGAATGGGTCGAAGAAACACAACAACCAACTCGTTGAAGGAAAAAAAACAAAAGATCCAAAAAAAGAGAACTATCGCATGGAACGAAGACGAGGAGCAAGCTTTAGCGAAAGCTTGGATTTTCATATCGCAAGACGGGGATGCTGGGAACTCGCAAACGGGTCAAAGTTTTTGGTGTTGTATTTTAGATCATTTATACGCGTCATTAGGAAAGAAAACAGAGCGTACGTACGACTCAATCAACGCAAAATGACATGATTTACATGCGGCTTGCACCAAATTCAATGGCATATTTGAATACACATATAAGTGGTAGCAACGATTTCAACATTTTAGCAACCGCGGCTTACGAATACAAAATTACCACCAATGGTAAGCCGTTTGGCCACCAAAAAGTGTGGGAAGTTTATGGTAACGGTAAAAACTGTGTTCTATATCCAGAAATGGCGCATTTGGGATCTACCACCGGTTCCAACAAAAGGGAAAGAACGTTCGAGTCGGACATGGGTTTTGGACTCGACCATGACGATGACTTCAACGCCACCGAGGGGGAGGGCCCACTAGACGTCCAACTTCGTTGACCATGGGGAAGGGACAAAGCAAGAAAGAGAGTGTCTTCAAGAGGAAAAGCACCGACAACTAGCGAATGCGAGCTTGCAACGTCCATAGATAAAGCTCTAGTTTTTCTAAAAAAAATATGAATCAACGGAGGAAGTTCGTCACCAAAAAATAGCTCTTACTGATCTTCAAATCATAAACACAAAACCCCAAATGGATATCTACCCGAAAAATCTTGTGACGTTTCTTAAAATTCAACGACAAGTTCGGGAGAAATATGGAATTTAGGTTCTAATATTTATGGTTTTAAGTAATTTAGGATTTAAAATTTTTTTATGTTTTTTTTAAGAATTTTAGAGTTTTAATTTGTGTTTTTTTATATTATTGTAATGTGTTTTTAATTTTAATGTAATGTGTGTTTTTTTATTTAAATTATGGTTTGTATTTTGTTTTTTTTTTAATTTAATGTTAAAAAAAGGAAGTTGTGTAGTGGTAACCATTTCCAATGTTTAGTGGGTTGGTGGTGAAATTGACATGTCGCACACATGGCAACACTTTTTCGGTGGGTTGGATGTGACCACTCCCCAAAGCCTTATAGTATCATATTTTTAACCTAGTAGACACTTTACTTTTGTCAATTAGATTAGCAATAAGGGTCTTAGATACAATGACATTATTAACACAAATAGAGGCTCTTAAAGATATCAAATGCAAAGTTAATTATATTTGTTTAATTCTTGGTGTGTATTTGTTTATGTGGTTTACACCTATTCAATATCAGATAAAAATGAAAAATAATGGTATTTTGATAAACTAAATACGTGATTTAATGCAATCAGCATAACCCAAAACATACGAATATACTTTTCAATATCAATTGTTTCTCCTAGCAAGTATATATGTGATTTATAATTTTTGAACCCAAGCTTTGCCTATTAAATCGGAAGTTTAGAACCAAGAACCCTTATCTCAAATTACATCTTCAATTGTCTAGATTTTTCAAATAGCTTTAAAAGGTGAAGAAAATTGATAAAATATTGGAACTTTTTTAAAGTTTCCCTCCATACCTCAAATATCAATCGAACTTCGCGTATCTATTTAAATCAACGATGATAACTTTATATAACCAAAAAAATATGTAAGTCCCAAATCTGCTTGTGTATCAATTAGATCCGTTTGATGGTGCGGAATCCCAATCAAACGGATGATGCCAGATCAAATAGAAGAGAAGGAGAAGAAGAATAACTTGAATCTATGATTTATTCAAAGATATGAGTGATGCTCCATACATATTAGATTCTTACACACACACACACTATTCTTCTCTCTAGTTTCTCTCTCTACAAAATGCTCTCATTATGTAGCCCCCCAGTAATCTTCCACTCCTCACCCCTTACACCTATATCTATAGGGAACATGGGCCGTACATGAGTTCACGACCGTGAAAAAGGTTTACGACCGTACACACCAACCTGGCTGTGAACACAGCCGCAAACACATATTACACTATAGAAAAATACAGTTTCCAAAAAAAGCAAAGTATAAACCATAATTTTGACTCAACAATCTTCCCCTTGGTTTATAGCTTTGTTTTCTTAATTGACCCAAAAAGCTCCCCTTAAGAAGTAGCTGGATTTTCATGTTAATCTTCATCAAGAGCTTGGCTTCAGCATTAATCTTTAAATTTTTCACAACTTCAAGATGAACTTGATGAATCTTCAACGAATGACTTCATCTTGCGCAGCTGGCCTTTTCTTCAAAGTTTGACTCTAAACGCACATTGGGTGAGGAGGCTTCTTGATAATATTCTTGAAAGATAGCGCTTTCAGTTTGAGAATCTTCAGAGAGAACATCAGAGAGAATGAATCTTCTGGGTCACTTCAGCAGGTTTATAGATAGCAACAGATTGATTGAGGAGGCTTCAATGCAATCTGTCACATGATCTTCAATTGCAGCTTCACCTAGCTTCTAGGGTTAAAGGATTGAATGTTTAAAGAATAATCTTCATTTCTTACTCCTTCGAATGAGAATTCTTCGATGATCATAGAGGAATCCTTGGCTCAAAAATTTTCGACATAGACTCCATGAATTTCATCTACATGTGAATTCACTTTTCAAGACAAAACAAAACTAAAAGAGAGCTTAGCACACACACACACACACTATATATATATATATATATATATATATATATATATATATATATATATATATATATATATATATATATATAGAAAAGTTCAATAGAGAACCATTATTATTCAAGGAACCAATGAACCAATCCAAAGCGTCGGAATTTAAAGCAATCAACGGCAAAAGGAAGGCTGGTAAATTTTTATAATGGACGCACATGTACCGGATTATAACAAAACCCACTTCCTTTTTTTCATTTAAATTTTTTTTAGGCCAAGTTTTTTATCAAAAAAAAATCTAAATATACCGTTGTTCACGATTTTTCGTCCTCTTTCCATAGAGATCTATGATGATATATAAAAAACAAACTTTTTATTTCGAAAAAAACCCACTTAATTTTCTTATTTTTTTCAATATTTAATATTTTTTTATAAAAAAAACTAATTATACCAAAAATATTAATTTTTTGTAATCTATTAATAAACATCAACACCGCTTAAAAAAAAATCTCGACGAGTGTAGATTCACACTGTGAATCTAAACTGTAAATATTTCAATTTTTAACATTCATAATATGAAAAAGCTCGAACAGTTCAGATTCACATTGTGAATCTAAGAAGGTTCACAACAAAAAGAACAAAAAAAAAAACCTCGATCAGTGTAGATTCACATTGTGAATCTAAACTGTAAATATTTAAAATTTTAACATTCACAATGTGAAAAAGCTCCGATCAGTTCAGATTCACACTGTGAATCTGATTTATTATTATACACATTGTGAATCTGAGGAGGTTCACAATGTGAATCTGAACAGGTTTACAATATGTATTTGAATAAAAGTTCACAATGTGAATCTAAACTGAAATATCGTTTTTTTTAATATGAATATGAATCTATGTTGAAAAAGTATAAAAAATATGAATTTTGATACATTTATTAATTTTTTTCTATAAAAAAAAGACCTTAACTTTTTTTCATTAAAGAAAATGAAGTGAGTTTTTTTTGAAAAAAAAAGTTCGTTTTTTATATATCATCATGGATCTCTATGGAAAGAGGACAAAAAATCGTGAACAACGGTACATTCGTTTTTTTTTTTTTTTTTTTTTTGATAAAAAACATGGCCTAAAAAAAAATTTAAACGACAAAAAGTGGTGTGTTTTTTTTGTAAATGGTGGATTTTTTAGTATAATGTAAGTCCCAAATCTGCTTCTGTGTCAATCAGATCTGTTTGATGGTGCGGAATCTCAATCGAACGGATGATGCCAGATCAAATAGAAGTGAAGGAGAAGAAGAATAACTTGAATCTATGATGTATTCAAAGATATGAGTGTTGCTCCATACACATTAGATTCTCTCACACACACTATTCTTCTTTTTAGTTTCTCGCTCTACAAAATTCTCTCATTCTCTAGCCCCCCACTAATCTTCCACTCCTCACCCTTACACCTATATTTATAAGGAACATGGGCTGTACACAAGTTCAAGGCCGTGAACGAGTTTACGGCCGTACACATCAACCTGGCCGTGAACACAGCCGCAAACACATATTACACTACAGAAAATACAGTTGCCTAGAAAAGAAAAGTATAAAAAATAATTTTGACCCAACAAAATCTCTTAGGTAATAATTTATTTACAATAACTGATTAATAATTTTGATTTTTTAATATGAAAGTTTAATTAAATTTATAACCGTGGTTCTCACGGGTTATAAACTAGTGTGTGTGTGTATATATATATATATATATATATATATATATATATATATATATATATATATATATGGTTATAACACGTGTACTACATGGGTTTGCAAAGTAAAACATTTTTGAAACTTAATAGGCATAATAATAATTAATAGTACATTTACAAACAATTATTTTTTAGAAACTTAGATTTTTTTGTAACTGCTTAATTGTTAATTTATTAATTATGGAAATTATTTTGAACATATGAGCAACGTTCTATGTTTATATTAACAATAGAATAATGATTGTGTAATAAATAATAAATGTTAAAAATAAACATGAACAAAGTTTTTATAAATTTCTAAACACTTATACATAGTATAGGTTTGAAACTCATGTATTACATAGGCTAATTAAAAAATATTACATAGGAAGAATTAAGTCTTATATTAGATTACATTCACTCTCCATAGTGCATAGATAAATTGCAAGAATATTGTGTGTCTAAGCCTCCAAAAATTACAATCATCAAACCTTCTGTTTATTACATGTTGCTTAATTACAAAAACATTTGTAATGAATGAATAAATACTCATTAAACCTTGCGTAACACCTAAAGGCCAATAGATTCATTAACGGGAAATTCTCGTTTCTAATCATGAATATTGTCACACCCCAAAACCGGAACAACGGAAACGTTCGGGGGTGGAGGACGTCATGTTTAGTATCACAAGACATGCATCATAGTAATCAAAGTAAATAAACAACCATTTCATTAGAAAGAAAGTGTTTACAAAGTGTGTGTTCACAAAACATAGAATACATAAGCAAATAACAAAATAAGACTTGGAGTTATTGTGCTCCATCTTCTGAATTCCCAGCACAAGTACCTGTCTATTAGTTTCCTGAGAATACAAGTTATTTGAAAGAATTTATCAGCAATTAAGCTGGTGAGCTCATAAGATTTTAGTGATGTAAGTAAGTTGTAGAAAGTTTAGTAAGTTATAAGTTATGTTTAGAAAAATTCGCCTGTTCCTCCAGAAAATCCTATTTCCTGCTTTGATGAAAGATAAGTGAAGATGACTCTATAATCCTTTCTATGAGTACTAAATGGATACAATTTATATAAAACCCGAAGTAAACAAACAATCGGTTATGTGTATCTGCCCTAAGCCCACAACCAAACAAGGAACATGAAATGAGGTGGATGACACACATCCCATTGGTTGTTAGATCCTTGTTATATATAACCCTGGTGTATTCCCTTGGTACTCACAGAGTAACTGTAATAGTTCATTTATAATTTATGAAAAGATTCTTTTAAGAAAACCTTTTTTTTCTTATGATAAAATAGTAACCATGGTGGTTCCTTCTGTAAAATCACTTAGTTTATACTAGCTATATATAATCTAATATCGAACTGATAGTTAATTGTGTGAATCTGCCCTAAGCCCACAACCAAACAAGGAACAAGGAATGAGGCGGAAGAAACACATTTAACTATCTATCGAGTATTAATTATATATAACCCTGATGTATAAACTAAGGTATTATAGAATTAATCACCTAAGGTCCTTTAAGTTATACTGGTTTAATAAAATGGATTAAATCCTTTACTGGTAAGTTTCTAGTTTTGTATACGAAAGTTCTGATTCAGAAAGTATGTTTTGTACTAGAAAAATGTGCATTGATTTAGTGTCCTATGACCTGACCCATACCTGGTACCCCTTATGATGACTTAATGTATATGTAACATATATATAACTAATATCGAATGGATAATAGGCTGGGTGAATCCGCTCTAAGCCCACAACAAACAAGCAACATGAAATGAAGCAGAAAGCACACATCCTATTACTTATCATATATTATTAATATATATCTCTTGATGTATACATTAAGGAATCATAAGGTTAGAATTATGGTCCCTTTCTACTAAATGTACTAGACTCGACTGTTCTGATTGTCGTTTGTAAAATGTAAGTTTTTCCCTAGTTTATAACTATCTTGACTCGAAAATAATTTGCATTAATTTTCAAGTGGAACTGTCACTTTATGAAAGTACTGGGAAAATATAAGTACTCAGTTGTCTTATGAATTGACATTCTGACGTACTAATTACCTTAAAACATATTTGTTTTATTAAGGTCATAATGTGAAGGTTAGTTCCCATACTATACGCTCTCCCTGTCAAAAGATTATGGGAACCAAACATGACTTCAGCAAACCAGTTGCTAGGCCGTGTAATCCACATTAAAGTTATATGATCATGTATACCCAATAAGTTATCACCTTTTGTTTAGAACACTGATTATTGGTATAGTTAGATCCTGTAGTTGTTCCATGTTATAGCAACTTAGTATGTTCGTTCTGTTATAGTATCTTAGTATGTTCATTCTGTTATCGTGTATTGTATCTTCCTCCCTGTTTCTCTTTATTGTGTGTTCTCTTATGTTATCGTGTATTGTTTCTACCTCCCTGTTTCTCTTTATAGTATGTTCTAGTATCTAGTATGAACTGACTCTATAAACTATATCCTTTATAGTTTACTAGTGTTTTACTTGAATTGCTATTGAAAAGACTCATTTTACTACCAAGTTATGCTTCTACTTTAAAAACAAAGTTTTGTTAAACTATAAAGTAACATAGCTTTAACAGAGTTTTTGAAATGTTTTGATCACTTATAAAATACATAAGTAATCTTTTAAAAGATGTTTAACACACATTTACATAATTATCAATTGTGTTCAACTTGTATTCTCCCCCTTAAAAGTATTTAAAACAATTTAAAAGATTGATTACAGGGTATGAACTCACCTGATGTGGGTGATTTAAACGAATATGTGTGTAAGGATGAGAAGCTCAACGAATGAACTCCCGAGACTTAATGAGTCCTAAATGACATATAATGGCATATATTGACATAAATATAGTGTTTTGAAGCAACCAAATGCAAAGAAACACCTCAAGGGACTAGGAAACACTTTGACCAAGTGTTAGAATCACATGTGATTGAACTAAAGGGAGTATATGGCCACTTTGATGAGTGTGCGGCCATGAGTGTACGGCCAGAGAGTGTGCGGCTGCACACTCATGGTAAAGAGTGCATAAAAACGTTTTCCAATGGTAGGGAGGTTTGTAGGACTAATGTTCATCAAGTGTTGAAGCTAGAAAGGCACTTTCGAGGCCCTTAAGCACAAAATAAAGGGGTGTGTGCAGCCGCACACTCCTTGATGAACTTGGTTTGGTCATTTTCTAAGGCTCATATCTAGTAAGTAACAAGCTTAGGGGGTGGTACTTACAATATGGAAGCTTTTAGGGGTGTGTTGAGGGTGTTTGAGGATGTTTTGAGGGGTGTACGGCCGCACCTGTGTGTGCAGCCGCACACACCATATGATTATGAGTTCTGGCCCTTTTCTAAGACTAAATCAAGTGTTCTAAATAAGATTCAAGCAAAGGGGAAGAGTACTTACGATCCGGAGGCTCGAGAAGGCTCAAAATCACCAAGAACAAGTGTGTATTCTTGGTGTTCTTGGTGAAATGGATGAAGATTTGAAGATCTAGCCAAAACATGATTTCAAATGGATGAAATCAAAGGATGTAACTAGTTTAAGAAGATTAATAACAAATCAAGGGAAGAACACTTACATTCTTGAAGATCTAGGTTGAAAATCGGATGCTAGTTGAGAGAGAAATTGAGTTCTAGGCTTGGGAGGGTGAAAAGGAATGAAAGAAGGCTGAGATCTATACTTATACTTATGAGTGTGCTTCCAGGAGAGGGGTGTGCGTACGTACACTCCTTATGTTGGAGTGTAAGGCTCAATTTTGGTGCTTTACGTGTACGCGATCCAATCCTTTACTCAATGCTTGAATGTACTGAGCTTTGAACCTTTGAACGGACTCTAAACAAGGCTAAATGATAGCAAGAACGAGTCTGACCCTCAGTTGAGTTGACTGTTGGATTTATAAAGTAAACATTTTTCGGGTTTTCACAAATATTGCATTGTGCCATTCTAATTTCCAAGAGTGTTATCTAAATAGATATCAGAAAGGTTAATCGAAAAATTTCCATTACTTTTCTTGATTTGTTGATTATAGCATCATACCTTTACTTGAAAATTCTACTTAAATAAGTAGTGTCATTCAAATTTTCATCAATTGGGTAAATTTATCAAATAATTGTTCGGGCTTTATAATTTTAACCATGTTTAGTTCAAATGTGGTATTTTCAGTTTTGGTCATTATTTTAATGTTTCATATCGATTTTGGTATTTAGAACTTTCAAATTTTGGTGCTTATTTTAAGGTTTTATATCGATTTGGTCCTTATTTCTAGGCTTTGGTGATCAAAATCATACCTACAAATCACTATCAAATTACAATAAAATATTAAATGGAGAAAGCAATGAAAGTAGGTTGATATTATAGGTAAATAAATAGAGTACCATTCACTACACTTTCTTACCAAACACAACCAAGAACCAGCTAGAATAATTCATTTACCACTCCGCATAAAAAAAAATAAGTAAGAAAAATCAAAAAGCTAAATCCTATTCCAAAATTATGTCTATCAAACAAAAATTCAATGTTAAAAGGTGCTATATGAGATGGGGGAGGGGGAGTTAGGGGGTTATTTTTTTTTTAGAAAATTACCCTATTTTACTCTTAAATACCTGACATAGCTAGAGAAATCAATGAACCAATACAAAATAAGATGTCTTCTCTTTTTAAGTTTAAAGTAGCAAGCACTAAAAGAGAATAAAAGAAAGGAATGGAAGTAGAGTGCTATAATGCACAAATAAATTAAAAGTTTGTTGCCATTATAAAGTAGCAAGAAATAGTAACATGCTTTTATTTACTGATATTTTATAAAAAAACTCATTTCTTTCTTTTACAATTAAAAAACTATTGGAGGAAAACATACCAAAAAATAGCTAAATGCTTGGACACTACAAAATCTAAAGATTATTTACTTTCTTACCTTTGTTCACATAAAACAGCTGGTAATTCGAAACATGTTTTATGTGAAAGAGATTGCCACATTACAACACCAATAAATAAAATAATTAGTGTTACTTACGAAGAAAAAACTCAAACTCCAAGACTGAATAAGGAATGAAGTGGATGTGATACATACCGATGAATCGTGCAAATAAAAGCTTAAAATTCCAAATCACCAATAGGTATGCAATGCTAATAATGAATAATCAAGTTATGTGACTAAATAAAAATTAAACCGAAAACTAAACAGAGAGGGAATTTAGGAAACATAATTTCCTTTTTATCTATAAAAGCAACATACTTATATTTTGTTTACCATTAATAATAATACACTTACATTTTTTACCATATAGCAATGTAAAATCTAAAACTTACAATATGTTTACAATTTTCATCCTTAATATTGGTATTACCAATAAAAAAAGAAGAATATAAGTAAATGTTAGATTGACAAGTTACATGTTAAAGTTGTCTTTAGATTGGCAACATGAAAAATGAAAAAAGAGCATATTTGATTTTTTACTTTTAAAAATGTAACTATGTGAAAATGTATATATAATTTATATTACTTTAGATTTATAAATATTATAACTAATGTGGATTTGGATTAATAAATACTATATTCTAAACTGTTGAACCTTTTCAATTTTGGTATTTTAATTTTCAATTGCGATAATAAATATTAGGATTATTAAAATGTATAACCTAAATGTGCTAAGCCATTAGTATTTGTAGGTATTTAACAAAGCAAGAAGTTTATATGAAATTACCTATCATGTCTGTGCATGGTTACTTCAACTTTAATTCCACATACACCCCAACTAGCTACTCCCAGTCCAACAATCATGGTTGTGTGGTAATCGGTTCCAAACTATTTTATGATATTATACTATAAGAGTCAAACTATTTTATGGTGCTATAAGCTTTGTGTATTAGAACAAACTTAAACAACATTTTAATCGGTGTACCAATTATCTCAGGAAAACTAAGTAAAAATGTATGTAAGATACTTTGTAAAAACAAACCTGATAAGATAAGGCTTCATCCAACCATCATTGTTTTCCTTCTTTGAATCTCATCAAAAGCTCGACGGCTAACTTGACATCTTCACAAAATCAACATTTCTTGTATTTCTACTATTCTTGAAACATGGTTCAAAAATTCTTAAATTTTGAAAACGAAAACCATAAGACTTTTGAACAGTTGAAAATTCAAATCCATAAAAATTGGTATATTTATGTGGTGAAACTAAATCTTTGGATTTAAGTAAGGTACTGAAAAAAGAAAACCATATTTAGAATCATAAAAAGGGATAGAAATATTTCATGAATAAACTTAAATTATGACGAGAAACTTACCATAGAACACAAAAATAAACTAATTATCCACACCACAAGAGTCGTATTCTTTAACAAAAGTTGTGGAAAGTATAAGTGCCGATGATATTCTTTTAAAGTGGAAGAGCTGATGACTTCTTGATTACAATGAAGACATCATCAAACAATTCTACTAAGATGTTTTGAAGATTAAAAACAAAAACCCATAATTACCCCAGATCCAATGACATTAACGATAACAAATAAACTCCCCTTACCATCAATTGCGTTAACTTCCACCACCAGACCAACCATTGCAACAACTTAAGCCATTTGACAACATTTCTTGTTTTGATTCCCCATCTTCTTCTTGCGAACGCACATCATCAGTTTCGTAACTAATGTAATTTTGTAGACCGCATTTAGAATTAATGGAAGGAGCATTCGTTTTTGGTGGGATATGCCAATCGTTAGAGTATACAGGGGCAATATTTCAGAAATTTGGATTTAAATGCTTTAAATTGGATCGCTAATCTCCTCCATTTTAATTGAATTCGTAATTTCTGCAATTAACATTTAACTAATAAATTGGTTAGATAACAAATAATTTGAATTTCATATTGGGATAAGATTTTTGTTTAAATTTTGAATGTCAGTAACCAAAATTAATGGAATGTTGAGAGAAGAAAAATAAGCAACTTAGAAGAAAGCCATGCGGCAAATAAAAAGGCTAGGAAAGGGACATCCAGCAAACTTATGATTTGTTTATTAGGTAGGTATATATATATATATATATATATATATATATATATATATATATATATATATATATATATATATATATAACAGGGTTGCTTTTGAGTAGGATATTAAGGGAATGGCTTCTACACATACTATTGGTGATCTCCCATTTTCCTTTGTGAAAAGAAGTGATGAAAGATGTTCTTTCTCACCAACAAGTGTTGTTTCATGAGTTTGATCTTCCATTTTCCTTTCTGCAAAGGAGTAATGAAAGATTTTTTTTTCTCACCATCAATTGTTGTTCATGAGTTTCATAGTTCACTAATAATCTTATGTTTAGGAGATATCACTATAAATTTATAACCTAATTTCATATTTATATGATTAGCTAGGAGTCACTTGATCACTATTTTCAAACTATACTTAATATTTTATTATTTCCTTTTTCATTCTTATTTTAAGTTTTGTAACATTTTGGTGTGTGTTAAGTAAGTTGAATATATTACCCTTTTTGGTTTATTTGTATTATTAAATAATAATTTCCATAATATAAAGATCAAATACATGATAAAATATGTAAAAATGTAACATAGTCAATATATTAGGAACGTACACCAAAATTGCTAAGTACGATAAAAATAAAGATCAAATTTGAAAACGTATAAACCTTTTGTGACAAATTTGCAAAAAGAACAACAATAATCATGGATCATTTTTCAATCATGCTATGAGTGTTTGTAGTTTTTTCAAAATACATTGTTGTGATAACTAATAAGAAAAAAATTCAAAGTATGATTCTATAAGCAAATAAATTTTTTATAGTATATTACTTATGATAATTAATCTAATTAACACATTGTATGTGACAACCCGAAATTTCCATTTGTACGAACAATATCTATTCAATAGAAGTCAGTCCAATTTCAGTGATTTTCAGACTTTTCCGAACAAGTTAGTGTACATTAGGGTTTACACTTTAGGAGATATCAGGAGAGTGGATGCTCCTGGGTTTGTGAAATTTGAACATTTCAAGTTTCATAAAGTTACAGCCCAAGTTCAAGAATAAAAATATTTTCTGTCAAAATATTTCAGTACTTTAAATAGTTTCTGAATTTATTTAATTCATTATTCACAATTCCAGCTAGAGAAAAGCCATTTTCTCTCTGACAGATCTTCGGGTTTTTATCCCAGATTGTGAGTAACTCTTTCTAGTAGTGTTAGATTACATATTAGATGCTTATAACATGATTTAGTGGGCTAAATCATGAGATCTAGGAGTTTACTCCCCAAGGTGTTCTTGGGCGGTAAACTCCCGAAACACACCAAACACACATGTTTGGGAGTTTACGGCCGTAAACTCAAGAGTTTACAACCGTAAACTCCATGTGTGATGGATTATGGAGAGTAAACACTCTTGTAGGGTCCTTTGGAAACCCTAAACTCAAGTACCCTGTCCCACAATAGCTTAGATGAAGTCCTTACGGCTTAAAACACTTACATAAAGTGTTATCTATGTCTAGGATGTCTTAAACATTATCAATTAGTCTTTTGTGTCTAATTGAGTGAAGATATGTGTGATTATATGTTCATTAGGATCGTAGTGTGTGCGCAAGTTCTCGCTTAACACCTAGCAATCCGATACCGTTCAGTTCATTCCAATCACCAACTATAGGTGAGTTCATACCCCTAATCAATGTTTTAAATGAGTTTAAATGCTTTAATGGGGGGGGGGGGGGCGGGGGGGAATACAAGTACAAACAAACAGGTTATTAAATCATTGACATGTATTTTATAATTGTGTTTGTCATTTAACAGATTTCACATGGTACAAAACGTGATGCATGAAATGGTTTTACATCCTAAAAGCCATGAACTGTTTTACAAAATCACTTTTCATTCTTGAACTAAACTATGCATATATACTTATGTTCTTATATAGGTATTGATGTTATAGTCGCATCTTTCATTTAGTTTCTCACACCTTTGATTTGTTAGAGTGTGTAAACTTACATGTGCAACTAGTTATATTACAGTAGATTATCATAGGGATAATTTGAAGATATCAAACATCACTTCTATTACAAGAAGTCACACAAGAGTCAGTTCATTCATGAGTCTATACTAGTACCTTACCTGATACATGAGTACCTTTACATATACTTACATGATACATGAACACGATTACATGAACGCATTACATGAGTACCTTTCCATAGATACACTTATCTGTGTACATTAATAGGATTACTTGTATCTCGAATTGGGAGGATGATTTATTAGTACCTTCTGTGTAAATCTTCCTACTTATTCCACAGTACCTCGGAATATTTAAGACAGGACCCTATCCCATAGTACCTTGGGATACCTAGATGGGCCTCTATCCCACAGTACCTCGGGATATATGTACGGGACTAACCATTCCGGAACCCATCTGTTAGCAACAGTGGGTAATGAACATCTACGGATGCCTACGGTTATTACTTATACTAGGAGTACCTTTACAGGGACTAACCATTCCTTCCACCTGCTGCTGCTACAGAGGAAAAATTTGACAATCTTCGGATGTCCATTAGGTTATATGTAATATGTTAGCCCCAGTACCTCGGGTCAACATTTACATTCGTCTTGTTAGCACTAGTACCTCCGGCTAACACTTACATGATTATATTTTTCCTGTTTACTTTATTTTGTGATATCTTTCACATAAACGAGGAGTTAGACCAAATACTTGGTACTAGTCAATAGAAAGGAAAAACTATCATTTTACACAGTCATAACAAAACATTCGGGTCTTGGTAGAAGACTACACTCCATTTATACAAAACATTTGAGTCTTGGTAGAAGACTACAATTCATACTTATAGAAAATAAGGGTTTTTCTAGGGATTTCATGCTTAACACAACATTTTCATTTAAAGGTTTACATGGCTTTCATAACAGATTTTCCACAAATAAAGCAATGACACTTATATACTTATGAACTCACCAGCTTTAAAGCTGATACTCTCTTTCAAAATAACTTGTGTTCCCAGGTCGCCACTAGTCAGGTACGGAGGACAGGTTTTGAGAAGACGGAGCAGTCAAGTCTCATCTTTTATTTTGATTGTATATTTTTGGTGTCTTACCACAATGAAAGAACACACATGTATTAAAACTTTACTTATAATGCAATGGATGATGTTGTTGTTTGTTTATTATATTACACTGTTGTGATACTGTACATGACGTCCTCCACCCCTGAACATTTCCGCCGTTCGTGGTTTTGGGGTGTGACAGATTGGTATCAGAGCATTGTTTATAGTGAATATAGTATATCAACCCATAAAAGATATACTAACTATAAATACATGGGATTAAAACACTCTGTCTAAGAGTTATACTTTTAAATAATAAAATATTTAACAAAGTATACGTGCCTGCATTCATACTAAAATCAGTGTCACAACGACAAGAACAAAAGTATTACGATTGTTGGATATCACAAGTAAGCCTGGGGATATATAGTCAGTCTTGGGAATGGCATAGCCTGATCAACTATGCTGGTCCTAGGAGTGATTATCATATGCCCAAGAATGGTTGTGATGTGGCAACAAGTCTAAAAACTTACCAACACAACCCTAGAGAAATACCATATGTGTATTTGATCTTACTGTAGTTGTCTTAGTTAGTTCGTCTATTTTAGCTATCTCTTATATCCCTTTTCTCGCGTAGATTAAGATGGCTGGATTTCACCACGGCGATCCGTACTTCCCGAACCAAGGCAATGCTGGTTGGCTAGAGGCAGAGCCAGAAGATGATCACCCAATCCCTTTGGATGATCACCATGCTGAGGGCTTTTCCAATAGTTCCGACTCGGAGCCAGAAGTCAATAACCTACCCCCGGCTGCTCAAAACCTAAACCTGAACCCTCACCCTGTGTTTCAAGGACCCACACCTATGTGGGCCACTAACTTGATAACATGGAGTCATGAACAGGGTCAGTCCATTCCTTACAACGGAGACCGAAGTTTCTACAACCTCACAGAAGGAGGTTCTGCCGATAGAGTCCTACCAATCATGGTGCGTAGGATGTCTAGGAACTCGATAATAGCTCAGGCGGCTGTCAATCAAGTCTTGGAAGTTGACGCCAACTCAGGTGTTAACACTGTCCACATTCGCCAGCTAGAGTCTGCTCATGAAAGGACTCTGGTCCGTAATGCAAATCTGCAAAGGGAACTTGCTGAAACCCGAGCTGAAGTTAGAGAACTTCGAGCTCAACAAGCAAGGTCGGACAGGCGTATAAGGGACATCGAACGTCTACTGTCGGAATGAAGGACTCATGCTAGTAGTTCTCGTCGCCGATAGAATATCGTTATCTCATCTTTTGGATATAACCTAGTTTATGTAAAACTATGGTCTAATTTCCTGTCTATATAAATCTTAGACCTGTTAGGTCTTTGTCTAATCTTAAGTCTGTCAAAATTTTCCATCTTGGTTGATGTAAGGCCTACTTCTAGGCCATTTTTCCCGAACTTGTTACATCTGTAATTCCAGTTTTATTGACAGATATCTAATCTTATGGAAATTATTATCCAAATGCTATCTTCTTCATTTAGTCATGCTATTCTTTCTGTTGTTGGGCTATGGCGATTTAGTCCATGAGACACATTCATTTATCACTTATTCTTATCCATGTTGTCATCTTTTAAACGTATAGTTAAAGATGCCGCCACGCAGGAATCCTAGGAGGAATCCAAACAACGAAGCACCAATACCACCACCCCCACCACCACCTGTACCTCTTCAAACCCCAAATCCTTTCGATGCCACTATGTTCCAGGCAGCTTTCACAGCAGCGGTCGCAGCTGCTGTGTCAGCAATCAACGCTCCTGCCCCCAGTGGATCAGGAACAGGTGCACCACCCTCAAACCACGGCGAAAGCCATGGACACCCTCGAGAATGCACCTACAAAGACTTTACTAACGCCAAACCCCGCAGCTTTAATGGGACTGGGGGTGTTATGGTGTTGAGGCAATGGATTGAAAAGAGGGAATCCGTCTTTGAAATCTGTGCCTGTCAGGAGGGCAGCAAGGTCAAGTTCGCAGCTTGTACCTTCTCTGACCGAGCACTAACATGGTGGAACAGCCATGTTAACTATCTAACTCTGGCGGTGGCGTATTCCATTGGCTGGGAAAAGTTGAAAGAAATGCTGATGAAGGAATACTGTCCTCGAGGTGAAATACAAAAGCTCGAGCAAGAATTCTGGGGTCTACAAATGGTTGGATCCGACATCACTACCTACACAAATAGGTTTTGTGATTTGGCAAACTTATGCCCCGACATGGTTGCTCTCCAGAGCAAAAAGATCGAGAGGTATATCTGGGGACTGTCGCCCCAGATCCAGTCAAGTGTGATCGCTTCCAGGCCTATTACCTTCGATATCGCCAAGGAACTAGCACAATCCCTCATCGATCACAGGAAACCCCAGATCACGTCAATCCCTACCCCTGTACCACCAAAGTCCAACCCCGAATACCACAAGAAGGGGTGGAATAAGAGGAAAGGAGGGGCTCCGCAAGGGTCCTCCAAGAAACAACAATATGTGGCAATCAATGCTGCCACAGTTACTCCTGTAGTCCCTGCGAACCCCTTTCCAGCAAAAACTCATGCTGGGAATCTTCCAAAGTGCACCAAGTGCAACTACCACCACCACGGACCTTGCAAGGAGATGCAGTGCTCTAACTGCAACAGGAAGGGGCATACCACCCGTTACTGCAAGGATCCAACAACTCAAGCCGCCCAGGTCCCAAACACCGGGATGGGCCAAACTTGCTACGGATGTGGCGAGGTGGGCCATTACAGGAGGAACTGCCCTAAGGCGGGGATGGCTGGCGGAGTGGGAAGAGTTATGGCTCTAGGCCACGAGGAAGCAGTAGCTGATCCAACAATAGTTACTGGTACGTTCCTCCTCGATAACTCTTATGCTTGCATACTTTTCGATAGTGGAGCTGAGAAAAGTTTTGTAAGTCACAAATTTGCACACCTGCTTAAACAAAAACCATGTGCATTAGATAGTTCATTCACAGTAGAAATGGCTAACGGGAAAATAGAAAGTACAAACTGCATATACATAGGTTGTACTTTAACTTTAGATAGCCATACTTTCAAGATAGATCTCATGCCAGTTACCATTAAATGTTTCGACGTCATCATCGGTATGGATTGGTTGAGTCTTCTACGTGCTGACATTATGTGCTTCGAAAAAGCAGCCCGTCTTAACCTTCCTAACAACGAAACTTTAATTATCTACGGCGACAAACCTAGTACGAGCCTTCGCATCATTTCGTGCATTCAAGCACAAAAATGTTTGCGGAAGGAGTACCATGCATTTCTCGCACACGTCGTCGATACCAGCCAAGAACCGAAAGACATCCAGAAAATCCCAGAAGTACGCGACTTTCCCGACATATTCCCAGAAGAACTTCCCGGTTTACCACCACAACGCCAAGTCGAGTTCAGAATCGACTTAGTGCCAGGGTCTACCCCCGTAGCCAAATCTCTTTATCGTCTTGCACCGGCTGAAATGCAGGAACTTTCCAGTCAACTTAACGAACTTCTCAAGAAGGGATTCATTCGACCAAGCTTCTCACCATGGGGAGCACCGGTCTTGTTTGTCAAGAAGAAAGATGGATCGTTTCGCATGTGCATAGACTATAGAGAACTCAACAAACTTACCATTAAAAATCGTTATCCCATGCCCCGTATTGACGATTTATTTGATCAACTTCAAGGAGCCAACTACTTCTCGAAGATAGATCTGCGATCCGGATACCACCAACTACGAGTGTTAGAGGAAGATGTTCCCAAGACAGCCTTCCGAACTCGTTACGGGCACTACGAGTTTGTAGTGATGCCATTCGGATTAACGAACGCGCCCGCAGTATTCATGGATCTGATGAATAGGGTGTGTCGTCCTTACTTGGATCAGTTCGTCATCGTCTTCATTGATGACATACTCATCTACTCTCGAAGTAAGGAGGAGCATGGTCAACATCTCCGTAAAATCTTAGAAACATTGCGAGCGGAGAAGCTCTACGCAAAGTTCTCGAAGTGCGAATTTTGGATTCGGCGAGTCGAATTTTTGGGCCATGTGGTTAGCGAAGAAGGTATACACGTGGACACTTCCAAAATTAAGGCCATCGAGACCTGGTCAGCACCAAAGACACCTACCGAAATTCGTCAATTTCTAGGTCTAGCTGGCTACTATCGCAGGTTCATTCAGAACTTCTCCAGCATAGCGAAACCTCTTACAACCCTGACCCAGAAAGGCGTGGCCTTCGACTGGGAGGAGAAACAGGAAAGAGCATTCCAAACGCTCAAACGAGCCTTGTGCACCGCCCCGATACTATCCCTTCCCGAAGGAATAGAAGACTTCATTGTCTATTGCGATGCATCCAATCAAGGACTCGGATGTGTTCTGATGCAGCGAGGTAAGGTTATAGCCTATGCCTCGAGACAGCTGAAGACACATGAGGTTAACTACACAACCCACGATCTTGAACTGGGAGCAGTTGTGTTTGCTCTGAAGATCTGGCGACATTACCTATACGGTACCAAAAGCACGATCTTTACAGACCATAAGAGTCTACAACACATCTTCGACCAGAAAGAGCTCAACATGAGACAACGATGGTGGGTCGAGCTACTTAGTGATTACGAATGCGAAATTCGTTATCATCCGGGTAAAGCCAATGTAGTAGCCGACGCCCTAAGTCGGAAAGAATATACTGGTCGTAGGGTCAAATCTTTGACTCTAACCATCCATTCGCACTTGTCCACACAAATAAAGGAGGCTCAGCTCGACGCTTTGAAACCTGAAAATGTGGCGGGTGAATCCCTTAGAGGGATGGATAAGAACTTGGAAGTCAAGGGTGGCGGAGCCTTATACCTCATGGATCGGATCTGGACATCGAAACACGGTGGCTTCAGAGACTTGGTCATGACGGAAGCTCACAACACTCGTTATTCCGTCCACCCGGGTTCAGATAAGATGTATCTGGATCTTAAAAAGCTATACTGGTGGCCTAACATGAAAGCAGATATTGCTACCTTCGTGAGTAAATGCCTTACTTGCGCAAAGGTCAAGGTCGAATACCAGAAACCCTCTGGTCTTCTACAACAACCGGAGATACCAGAATGGAAGTGGGAGCGGATCACTATGGACTTCATAACCAAGTTGCCCAAGACGACGGGTGGACTTGATTCCATATGGGTCATCGTCGATAGACTGACCAAGTCTGCACACTTCCTACCGATCAAGGAAACAAATAAGATGGAGAAACTTACCAGAACTTACATTAGGGAGATTGTAAGACTGCACGGTGTTCCTTTATCTATCATCTCAGACCGAGATAGTAGATTCACTTCGAGGTTCTGGCAGTCATTACAAAATTCCCTAGGAACTAGGCTGGACATGAGTACAGCCTACCATCCACAGACCGACGGGCAAAGTGAGAGAACTATCCAAACCCTAGAAGATATGTTGCGCGCCTGTGTGATAGACTTTGGAAAAGCTTGGGATACCCATTTACCCCTTGTTGAATTTTCATACAACAACAGTTATCATACGAGCATCAAGGCAGCCCCATTCGAGGCCCTCTATGGCCGAAAGTGCAGATCTCCTCTGTGCTGGGCTGAAGTGGGTGATACCCAGTTAGCTAAGGGACGAGTTCCCGAAATCACTCTCACGGACCCGGAGATCATTCGGGAAACGACAGAGAAGATCGTTCAAATTCGTGAACGACTAAAAGCCTCTAGAGACCGAAAGAAAAGCTACGCCGATAAGCGTAGGAAACCATTGGAGTTCCAGGTGGGCGACCGAGTCCTACTGAAAGTCTCACCCTGGAAGGGCTTGATACGCTTTGGAAAGTGTGGGAAGCTCAATCCAAGATACATAGGGCCTTTCGAGATTCTCGCGAGAATCGGCCCTGTGGCTTACAAGCTTAATCTACCGAAAGAACTCAGTAACGTACATCCTACCTTCCACGTGTCAAACTTGAAAAAGTGCCTATCTGACGAGACTCTTGTCATTCCAATCGACGAGATCGAGATCAACGAGAGCCTCAACTTCGTGGAGGAACCAGTAGAAATCATGGACCGAGAGGTCAAGCGAACAAAGCAGAGCCGTATCCCGATAGTGAAGGTGCGCTGGAACGCAAAGCGTGGACCGGAATTCACTTGGGAACGTGAGGATCAGATGAAACTGAAATACCCTCACCTTTTTGCTTAGTTATTTGTAATTTCTTATTTGCTTACATTCTAATTTCGGGACGAAATTCCTTCTAACGGGGGGATGATGTGACAACCCGAAATTTCCATTTGTACGAACAATATCTATTCAATAGAAATCAGTCCAATTTCAGTGATTTTCAGACTTTTCCGAACAAGTTAGTGTACATTAGGGTTTACACTTTAGGAGATATCAGGAGAGTGGATGCTCCTGGGTTTGTGAAATTTGAACATTTCAAGTTTCATAAAGTTACAGCCCAATTTCAAGAATAAAAATATTTTCTGTCAAAATATTTCAGTACTATAAATAGTTTTCTGAATTTATTTAATTCATTATCCACAATTCCAGCTAGAGAAAAGCCATTTTCTCTCTGACAGATCTTCGGGTTTTTATCCCAGATTGTGAGTAACTCTTTCTAGTAGTGTTAGATTACATATTAGATGCTTATAACATGATTTAGTGGGCTAAATCATGAGATCTAGGAGTTTACTCCCCAAGGTGTTCTTGGGCGGTAAACTCCCGAAACAAAGCCAAAACCGACATTGGTGCTAGGATAAGGCTTTAGGACAACAGGTAAACACATATGGGACATGAAATCACACACAAAACCACCCAAGATTGGGAGTTTACGGCCCAGAACTCTCTTAGGCCGTAAACTCCATTTCAAAGGCCTAAATGGTGGCTTTTGGACTTAAGGACTTTAAGGCTTGCATCTAGGTTATTTCCCCAAGTAGCTTAAGGTCTTAAACACATCAAATGACTCAAATAAAAGTGAGTTTACGGCCCAGAACTCTCCTAGGCCGTAAACTCCATGTAAATGGTCACAAAGGGTGTTTTCATGACACGTAAGGCCCTATCCCTTTACAAGAAATTGTACCCACTAAATGGAAGGACCAAACCACACCAAAATCACTTAAACAAGTGAGTTTACGGCCAAGACATGGTTCTTGGGCCGTAAACTCCTATAAAGGGCACTAAGTGGTGCCTAATGCCTTCATATGCTAGGATTAAAAGTCTATAACACATCCCACTAGTACAAGAGGCTTGAAAGCAACCAAGGAATCACCCCAAGGGAGTTTACGGCCGTAAACTCCAAGGGGAAATGTCCTTCAGGCCGTAAACTCCTATTTGGAGTACTTCTAGGCCTTAAACCCTTCCAAGAGCATAGCCACAAGGTTAGAGTAATTCTAGAAAGCATATTGGACTTCAAAACACAACAAACACACATGTTTGGGAGTTTACGGCCGTAAACTCAAGAGTTTACAACCGTAAACTCCATGTGTGATGGATTATGGAGAGTAAACACTCTTGTAGGGTCCTTTGGAAAGCCTAAACTCAAGTACCCTGTCCCACAATAGCTTAGATGAAGTCCTTACGGCTTAAAACACTTACATAAAGTGTTATCTATGTCTAGGATGTCTTAAACATTATCAATTAGTCTTTTGTGTCTAATTGAGTGAAGATATGTGTGATTATATGTTCATTAGGATCGTAGTGTGTGCGCAAGTTCTCGCTTAACACCTAGCAATCCGATACCGTTCAGTTCATTCCAATCACCATTTATAGGTGAGTTCATACCCCTAATCAATGTTTTAAATGAGTTTAAATGCTGTAATAGGGGGGGGGGGGAATACAAGTACAAACAAACAGGTTATTAAATCATTGACATGTATTTTATAACTGTGTTTGTCATTTAACAGATTTCACATGCTACAAAACGTGATGCATGAAATGGTTTTACATCCTAAAAGCCATGAACTGTTTTACAAAATCACTTTTCATTCTTGAACTAAACTATGCATATATACTTATGTTCTTATATAGGTATTGATGTTATAGTCGCATCTTTCATTTAGTTTCTCACACCTTTGATTTGTAAGAGTGTGTAAACTTACACGTGCAACTAGTTATATTACAGTAGATTATCATAGGGATAATTTGAAGATATCAAACATCACTTCTATTACAAGAAGTCACACAAGAGTCAGTTCATTCATGAGTCTATACTAGTAACTTACCTGATACATGAGTACCTTTACATATACTTACATGATACATGAACACGATTACATGAACGCATTACATGAGTACCTTTCCATAGATACACTTATCTGTGTACATTAACAGGATTACTTGTATCTCGAATTGCGAGGATGATTTATTAGTACCTTCTGTGTAAATCTTCCTACTTATTCCACAGTACCTCGGAATATTTAAGACAGGACCCTATCCCATAGTACCTCGGGATACCTAGATGGGCCTCTATCCCACAGTACCTCGGGATATATGTACGGGACTAACCATTCCGGAACCCATCTGTTAGCAACAGTGGGTAATGAACATCTACGGATGCCTACGATTATTACTTATACTAGGAGTACCTTTACAGGGACTAACCATTCCTTCCACCTACTGCTGCTACAGAGAAAAAAATTGACAATCTTCGGATGTCCATTAGGTTATATGTAATATGTTAGCCCCAGTACCTCAGGTCAACATTTACATTCGTCTTGTTAGCACCAGTACCTCCGGCTAACACTTACATGATTATATTTTTCCTGTTTACTTTATTTTGTGATATCTTTCACATAAACGAGGAGTTAGACCAAATACTTGGTACTAGTCAATAGAAAGGAAAAACTATCATTTTACACAGTCATAACAAAACATTCGGGTCTTGGTAGAAGACTACACTCCATTTATACAAAACATTTGAGTCTTGGTAGAAGACTACAATTCATACTTATAGAAAATAAGGGTTTTTCTAGGGATTTCATGCTTAACACAACATTTTCATTTAAAGGTTTACATGGCTTTCATAACAGATTTTCCACAAATAAAGCAATGACACTTATATACTTATGAACTCACCAGCTTTAAAGCTGATACTCTCTTTCAAAATAACTTGTGTTCCCAGGTCACCAGTAGTTAGGTACGGAGGACAGGTTTTGAGAAGACGGAGCAGTCAAGTCTCGTCTTTTATTTTGATTGTATATTTTTGGTGTCTTACCACAATGAAAGAACACACATGTATTAAAACTTTACTTATAATGCAATGGATGATGTTGTTGCTTGTTTATTATATTACACTGTTGTGATACTGTACATGACGTCCTCCACCCCTGAACGTTTCCGCCGTTCGTGGTTTTGGGGTGTGACATTGTA
Source organism: Lactuca sativa (assembly GCF_002870075.4). Taxonomy (NCBI): domain Eukaryota; kingdom Viridiplantae; phylum Streptophyta; class Magnoliopsida; order Asterales; family Asteraceae; genus Lactuca; species Lactuca sativa. Next base: position 101,218,453 of record NC_056629.2, read on the forward strand.
CTTTGGAAAGTCCATTCAAATATAACATTGGAAAGTTGACGAGATAATTTCATTTAAATGTGCTTTATTGCATCATCATTTTAGTTTTTCTTCACACTTTTTACTATTAAAGCTTAAAATTTATGAAATATATTTAAATAGAGCATCTTACCCTCAAATTTGGTTAATGCAGGATCTACATTTTCACTTTTACTAATTTGTTTATAGTAGCATCCTAATTTCATCTACCTATGCAACATCCTTAATTCACTTTTTGCTTATTGCAACATCCTTTTTTACAACATTTTTTACCTATTACAATATCCATATTTCATTTTTTTTTTTACTTTTATGGAATCCTGATTTCCAACCACCAAGATGTTTAACAAAAAAACAAACATGTATGTTTTCCCTTTTTGGCTTTTTGAATACTTTTTGTTAAGTGATAGGTTCCATTAATCGTTGGCTTATTTTTAGTGATAACGACATTAACAGAAAGTTGTTCTGTTTCATGCATTAGAGAGTAGTAATGGAATAGCGTGTTAAACTACCATCCTTTTGTAGTTTGGGATGGTCATATATGATCTGGCAACTAAATTATATAAGCAATTAAACATGTCTTTACACTCTCAAGATATTCATTATTATCCATTTTTATTAGATACTAAATCAACACCATCATCACCATTGTTGTTTAAAAACATATTTTTTTTATCTATATCAAATATCATGAACCAAAACATGTTAGAAAATTAAGATATAACCACTTGATATGCTAGCAATTATAAATATAATCATTTGTAGAATTCCATTACAATCAAAATAGCAACGGACTATCTTCTATTTTTTGTTTGTAACTTGTTGTAAATAGCAACAAGCCTTATTATTTTATTTTCTTTTTCCTTTTGTAACATGCACTAAATGAAAGAAATATCAATGTACCTTTTTAATTATAGTATCTTACTTTCTTTTCTTCCTATTACATGTACTTTAGAAAGATTCCAAAAATAGCATATTCATCTAAATACAAAAAAAAAAAAAAAAAATCAAAGCCCTCAATATATATATAATAAACGTCTTATCTTTTATTAGATAAATCTAATATGAATCATAATTTACTAGTCATATAATATAATTGATTTATTTGAAAAATTAGAATATGATTTTATAATTTTTCAGCTATGTAGTCCACAGGTTTTAAACTAGTGATATAATAAAGGACAAGTGAAATTACAATGTCATTTCCTATTTTATAAATATGAAGAAAGAAATACTATAATACTTCCATTGATTCCTCTACTATAGCATCCTACATTTTTTAGTTATTCCCTTTATCATAACATCATAGCTTATGTTATGTATGCAATTCTTTTGTGGAACTATGTATATATGAAAGTAGGATGTTATAATAAACAATTTTTGAAAGTACGATGTGATTTCCTGCTTGTAAATATAGAGCATGAAATAACATCGTACATTTATTTGAGATTTTGAATATACACATTGTTCTTTGAAAAATCAACCCTATTATAGAATTTTCATTCTAATACAAAATCATTTGTAATATAAAGTATTAATATTATAACAAAACTAAGTATTAAATCAATATTAATAAAAAGACATTATGTTCTTGCAACAAGTGAGTATGACAGCTGACGTGTGCACATATTTAGTCTTGAGGAATCTTTTGTTCCCCCTCATAACTATATTGATATGTGCAAGATAAAGGCCTTCAATCTCCTCCCCTATGGTTTCTAGCAAATAAAAAAGATTTAAATGAGATTCCTTCTACCATTGTTACGATAATCATCCATTATCAGGCAGAGGTAGGCTCTCGATAGATCCCTATAGGGATGTGTCATCAGGAATTGATTCTTTTCGGCTCGAGTGACCTCATCCCTATGATATTCCTCGACATGTTTAATGATGTCAGTTGTGCATTAGGGAGGATACACCCTTAATATTTGCATGATTTCCTTATTAGTATTGGAACACCAATCCTCCTAGGCACTTCGGTTTAGTTTTGTATACCTAGCTGTTGACAAACATAGTCGCCTCAATATTGGTGACAACCTTCAAACCAACTTCAATATTGGATCCCTTTATCAATATTTGATATTCGGCGAAATGGTAGTCCAAGGCTTTGTAATAGGCTTTGTACATTGGATCCTCCAACATAGCCAATACAAACTCAAACTTGCATGATCGTCATGTTTTATAAATAAAATTCATACCTTCTTCTATTTTTTTATCAATTCTTATTCAGATATCCAATAGTATGATCTGGATCTTTCAAGAAGTTTTCTTATTACCTCTGATGATAATCGCGAAACTTGTTGATATTAAGTTTATGTTCATTTATAAGAAAATCTTTGTCATGGTTGGCACTCATAAATCCATAAGGAGCCACAACATCTAGAACATCTTTAATTCTTTTGTCCTAATTTATGGGAGCCATCTTGACTACACAAATGTCCCATTATTAGAAAACTAATATACAAATTACTAATACAAGGCATCTGAGGTAGGGGTAAGAATGGATCTTGAGCATAAAGTATTATTGGGAAAATGGCGTCAAGGATCCCCAATAATTATCCTAATAAAAACAGCAGAGAAAAATAATTGGATAAAAGAATATATGTGGAAACTCCAAACCTAGAGAAAAAACACAGGCCTCTAGAGAGAAAGATCCACTGTATGATAAATTGTTACAATCACATAGACTAGTCTCTTAAACCTCCCCCTAAAATACTTGGTCTTCCAAAGTGTTAACTAAGACCTTGTATACTCTAAAACATCAGGAGAATCTCTAAAAATAAGAGAAGAAATAAAGAACCATACACTTCAAGTGTATTTTGGTTGGGGTTCGTTGAAACCAATGCATTGGTCTTCTTTTATAAGGTTGGAGACCTTACAAGCTTTCATCTGTGTAATAATATGGGATGGGAAAAGAATACTCGTTATTTAGCCAAAACATTATCTTCAACCTAAAATCAGAATTCTAAAGATATAGAAGTATCATACTCCATTATAAAAGATTATCGCTACTTATAATTGACCATTATAAGAATTTCACCTCGTCTCATGTTTAAAATTTTGATGAAAATTTATGGTTCAACTTCCTCGCTTGGAATACCCCGAAGTTCATCACCCGTCAACATGATATTCACCAGACATCTTAAATTTACGCCAATCAATGCCCATGTGAAAATCATGAACCCGCTAACCAAATTACTTCCTTTTC